>NW_019267245.1:0-6011 GCF_002742605.1 Olea europaea var. sylvestris | reverse complement strand
TGGAAGGCTAGGATAGTCGGCGTACGAAGAATTGAGCGTAACTTTTGCACACGGTGTCCGTTTTGGGCTCATAAGTACTTTTTCAAAATGTAGCGACCCTGTTGGATTGAACTCACAACTTCATCGTGACCTATAGGGGATTTCGGCCATTTTTCAAAAGAATGAGCAATTTTATGTTTAGAAGGCTTGGAAAGTCGGCGTACGAAGAATTGAGCGTAACTTTTGCACACGGTGTCCGTTTTGGGCTCATAAGTACTTTTTCAAAATGTAGCGACCCTGTTGGATTGAACTCACAACTTCATCGTGACCTATAGGGGATTTCGGCCATTTTTCAAAAGAATGAGCAATTTTATGTTTGGAAGGCTTGGAAAGTCGGCGTACGAAGAATTGAGCGTAACTTTTGCACACGGTGTCCGTTTTGGGCCCATAAGTACTTTTTGGAAATGTAGCGACCGTTTTGGATTGAACTCACCCCTTCGTCGTGACGTATGACGGATTTCGGCCATTTTCTGAAAGAATTAGCACTTCTGTACTTGGAAGCCTTGGATAGACAGCGTACGAAAAATTGAGCGTACCTTTTGCACACGGTGTCCGTTTTGGGCCCATAAGTACTTTTTGGAAATGTAGCGAACCTTTTGGATTGATCTCACTACTTCATCATGACGTTTGAGTGATTTTGGCCATTTTTTGGAAAGAGTGAGCAGTTTTATGTTTGGAAGGCTTGGATAGTCGGCGTACGAAGAATTGAGCGTAACTTTTGCACACGGTGTCCGTTTTGGGCCGAACTCACCCCTTCGTCGTGACGTATGACGGATTTCGGCCATTTTTCGAGAGAACGAGCACTTCTATATTTGGAACGCTTGGATAGTCGGCGTACGAAGAATTGAGCGTAACTTTTGCACACGGTGTCCGTTTTGGGCCCATAAGTACTTTTTGGAAACGTAGCGATCGGTTTGGATTGAACTCACTACTTCGTCGTGACGAATGAGGGATTGTAGCCATTTTTTTGGAAAGAGTGAGCAGTTTTATGTTTGGAAGGCTTGGATAGTCGGCGTACGAAGAATTGAGCGTAACTTTTGCACACGTTGTCCGTTTTGGGCCCATAAGTACTTTTTGGAAATGTAGCGACCATTTTGGATTGAACTCACCACTTCGTCGTCACGTTTTACGGATTTCAGCCACTTTCTGAAAGAATTAGCACTTTTAGACTTGGAAGGCTTGGATAGTCGGCATACGAAGAATTGAGGGTACCTTTTGCACACGGTGTCCGTTTTGGGTCCATAAGTACTTTTTGGAAATGTAGCGACTGTTTTGGATTGAACTCACTACTTCGTCGTGACGTATGAGGGATTTTGGCCATTTTTTAGAAAGAGTGAGCAGTTTTATGTTTGGAAGGCTTGGATAGTCGGCGGACGAAGAATTGAGCGTAACTTTTGCACACGATGTCCGTTTTGGGCCCATAAATACTTTTTGGAAATGTAGCGACTGTTTTGGATTGAACTCACTACTTCGTCGTGACGTATGAGGGATTTTGGCCATTTTTTAGAAAGAGTGAGCAGTTTTATGTTTGGAAGGCTTGGATAGTCGGCGGACGAAGAATTGAGCGTAACTTTTGCACACGATGTCCGTTTTGGGCCCATAAATACTTTTTGGAAATGTAGCGACTGTTTTGGATTGAACTCACTACTTCGTCGTGACGTATGAGGGATTTTGGCCATTTTTTAGAAAGAGTGAGCAGTTTTATGTTTGGAAGGCTTGGATAGTCGGCGGACGAAGAATTGAGCGTAACTTTTGCACACGATGTCCGTTTTGGGCCCATAAATACTTTTTGGAAATGTAGCGACTGTTTTGGATTGAACTCACTACTTCGTCGTGACGTATGAGGGATTTTGGCCATTTTTTAGAAAGAGTGAGCAGTTTTATGTTTGGAAGGCTTGGATAGTCGGCGGACGAAGAATTGAGCGTAACTTTTGCACACGATGTCCGTTTTGGGCCCATAAATACTTTTTGGAAATGTAGCGACTGTTTTGGATTGAACTCACTACTTCGTCGTGACGTATGAGGGATTTTGGCCATTTTTTAGAAAGAGTGAGCAGTTTTATGTTTGGAAGGCTTGGATAGTCGGCGGACGAAGAATTGAGCGTAACTTTTGCACACGATGTCCGTTTTGGGCCCATAAATACTTTTTGGAAATGTAGCGACTGTTTTGGATTGAACTCACTACTTCGTCGTGACGTATGAGGGATTTTGGCCATTTTTTAGAAAGAGTGAGCAGTTTTATGTTTGGAAGGCTTGGATAGTCGGCGGACGAAGAATTGAGCGTAACTTTTGCACACGATGTCCGTTTTGGGCCCATAAATACTTTTTGGAAATGTAGCGACTGTTTTGGATTGAACTCACTACTTCGTCGTGACGTATGAGGGATTTTGGCCATTTTTTAGAAAGAGTGAGCAGTTTTATGTTTGGAAGGCTTGGATAGTCGGCGGACGAAGAATTGAGCGTAACTTTTGCACACGGTATCCGTTTTGGGCCCATAAGTACTTTTTGGAAATGTAGCGACCCTTTTGGATTGAACTCACAACTTCGTCGTGACCTATAAGGGATTTCGGCCATTTTTCGAAAGAATGAGTAATTTTATGTTTGGACAGCTTGGATAGTCGGCGTACGAAGAATTGAGCGTATCTTTTGCACACGATGTCCGTTTTGGGCCCATAAATACTTTTTGGAAATGTAGCGACTGTTTTGGATTGAACTCACCACTTCGTCGTGACGTATGACGGATTTCGGCCATTTTCTGAAAGAATTAGCACTTTTACACTTGGAAGGCTTGGATAGTCGGCGTACGAAGAATTGAGGGTACCTTTTGCACACGGTGTCCATTTTAGGCCCATAAGTACTTTTTGAAAATGTAGCGACCCTTTTGGATTGAACTCACTACTTCGTCGTGACGTATGATGGATTTGGGCAATTTTTTGAAAGAATTAGCACTTTTATACTTGGAGGGCTTGGACAGACAGCGTACGAAAAATTGAGCGTACCTTTTGCACACGGTGTCCGTTTTGGGCCCATAAGTACTTTTTCGAAATGTAGCGACCCTTTTGCATTGAACTCACTACTTCGTCATGACGTATGAGAGATTTTGGCCATTTTTTGGAAAGAGTGAGCAGTTTTATGTTTGGAAGGCTTGGATAGTCGGCGTACGAAGAATTGAGCGTAACTTTTGCACACGGTGTCCGGTTTGGGCCCATAAGTACTTTTTGGAAATGTAGCGATCATTTTGGATTGAACTCACTACTTCGTCGTGACGAATGAGGGATTATATCCATTTTTTGGAAAGAGTGAGCAGTTTTATGTTTGGAAGGCTTGGATAGTCGGCGTACGAAGAATTGAGCGTAACTTTTGCACACGTTGTCCGTTTTGGGCCCATAAGTACTTTTTGGAAATGTAGCGACCATTTTGGATTGAACTCACCACTTCGTCGTCACGTATGACGGATTTCGGCCATTTTCTAAAAGAATTAGCACTTTTAGACTTGGAAGGCTTCGATAGTCAGCGTACGAAGAATTGAGGGTACCTTTTGCACACGGTGTCCGTTTTGGGCCCATAAGTACTTTTTGGAAATGTAGCGACTGTTTTGTACCTTTTGCACACGGTGTCCGTTTCGGGCCCATAAGTACTTTTTCGAAATGTAGCGACCCTTTTGGATTGAACTCACTACTTCGTCGTGACGTATGACGGATTTCGGCCATTTTCTAAAAGAATTAGCACTTTTAGACTTGGAAGGCTTCGATAGTCAGCGTACGAAGAATTGAGGGGACCTTTTGCACACGGTGTCCGTTTCGGGCCCATAAGTACTTTTTCGAAATGTAGCGACCCTTTTGGATTGAACTCACTACTTCGTCGTGACGTATGACGGATTTCGGCCATTTTCTAAAAGAATTAGCACTTTTAGACTTGGAAGGCTTCGATAGTCAGCGTACGAAGAATTGAGGGGACCTTTTGCACACGGTGTCCGTTTCGGGCCCATAAGTACTTTTTCGAAATGTAGCGACCCTTTTGGATTGAACTCACTACTTCGTCGTGACGTATGACGGATTTCGGCCATTTTCTAAAAGAATTAGCACTTTTAGACTTGGAAGGCTTCGATAGTCAGCGTACGAAGAATTGAGGGGACCTTTTGCACACGGTGTCCGTTTCGGGCCCATAAGTACTTTTTCGAAATGTAGCGACCCTTTTGGATTGAACTCACTACTTCGTCGTGACGTATGACGGATTTCGGCCATTTTCTAAAAGAATTAGCACTTTTAGACTTGGAAGGCTTCGATAGTCAGCGTACGAAGAATTGAGGGGACCTTTTGCACACGGTGTCCGTTTCGGGCCCATAAGTACTTTTTCGAAATGTAGCGACCCTTTTGGATTGAACTCACTACTTCGTCGTGACGTATGACGGATTTCGGCCATTTTCTAAAAGAATTAGCACTTTTAGACTTGGAAGGCTTCGATAGTCAGCGTACGAAGAATTGAGGGGACCTTTTGCACACGGTGTCCGTTTCGGGCCCATAAGTACTTTTTCGAAATGTAGCGACCCTTTTGGATTGAACTCACTACTTCGTCGTGACGTATGACGGATTTCGGCCATTTTCTAAAAGAATTAGCACTTTTAGACTTGGAAGGCTTCGATAGTCAGCGTACGAAGAATTGAGGGGACCTTTTGCACACGGTGTCCGTTTCGGGCCCATAAGTACTTTTTCGAAATGTAGCGACCCTTTTGGATTGAACTCACTACTTCGTCGTGACGTATGACGGATTTCGGCCATTTTCTAAAAGAATTAGCACTTTTAGACTTGGAAGGCTTCGATAGTCAGCGTACGAAGAATTGAGGGGACCTTTTGCACACGGTGTCCGTTTCGGGCCCATAAGTACTTTTTCGAAATGTAGCGACCCTTTTGGATTGAACTCACTACTTCGTCGTGACGTATGACGGATTTCGGCCATTTTCTAAAAGAATTAGCACTTTTAGACTTGGAAGGCTTCGATAGTCAGCGTACGAAGAATTGAGGGGACCTTTTGCACACGGTGTCCGTTTCGGGCCCATAAGTACTTTTTCGAAATGTAGCGACCCTTTTGGATTGAACTCACTACTTCGTCGTGACGTATGACGGATTTCGGCCATTTTCTAAAAGAATTAGCACTTTTAGACTTGGAAGGCTTCGATAGTCAGCGTACGAAGAATTGAGGGGACCTTTTGCACACGGTGTCCGTTTCGGGCCCATAAGTACTTTTTCGAAATGTAGCGACCCTTTTGGATTGAACTCACTACTTCGTCGTGACGTATGACGGATTTCGGCCATTTTCTAAAAGAATTAGCACTTTTAGACTTGGAAGGCTTCGATAGTCAGCGTACGAAGAATTGAGGGGACCTTTTGCACACGGTGTCCGTTTCGGGCCCATAAGTACTTTTTCGAAATGTAGCGACCCTTTTGGATTGAACTCACAACTTCATCGTGATCTATAGGGGATTTCGGCCATTTTTCAAAAGAATGAGCAATTTTATGTTTGGAAGGCTTGGAAAGTCGGCGTAGGAAGAATTGTGCGTAACTTTTGCACACGGTGTCCGTTTTGGGCCCATAAGTACTTTTTGAAAATGTAGCGACCCTTTTGGATTGAACTCACAACTTCATCGTGACCTATAGGGGATTTCGGCCATTTTTTGTAAGAATGAGCAATTTTATGTTTGGAAGGCTTGGAAAGTCGGCGTACGAAGAATTGAGCGTAACTTTTGCACTCGGTGTCCGTTTTTGGCCCATAAGTACTTTTTGGAAATGTAGCGACTGTTTTGGATTGAACTCACCACTTCGTCGTGACGTATGACGGATTTCAGCCATTTTCTGAAAGAATTAGCACTTCTGTACTTGGAGGCCTTGGATGGACAGCGTACGAAAAATTGAGCGTACCTTTTGCACACGGTGTCCGTTTTGGGCCCATAAGTACTTTTTGGAAATGTAGCGACT
>NW_019267244.1:0-6013 GCF_002742605.1 Olea europaea var. sylvestris | reverse complement strand
AGTCGAGAAAAATGACGAAATTGCCCCCGGCGCGATCTTTATTTTTGATCAAACTGCCAAATGTCAGCTAATTCCGATACAGTTGTGAAAAGCGACGAAATTGCCCCCGGTGCGATTTTTGTTCCCGATAGACCTGTCAAATTTTAGCCCATTCCGACACAGTCGAGAAAAATGACGAAATTGCCCACGGTCCGATTTTTATTTAAGATCAAACTGCCAAATTTCAGCCTACTCCGATGCAGTCGAGAAAAATGAAGAAATTGCCCCCGGCGCGGATTTTGTTCCCGATAGACCGATTAAATTTGAGCCCATTCCGACACAGTCGAGAAAAATGACGAAATTGCCGTCGGCGCGATTTTTATTTCCGATCAAACTGCCAAATTTCGGCCAATTTCGACATAGTCGAGAAAAATGACGAAATTGCCCCCGGCGCAATTTTTATTTCCAATCAACCAGTCAAATTTTAGCCAATTCCTACGCAGTCGCGAAAAATGACGAAATTACACCCTGCGCTATTTCTGTTCCCGATCAACCTGCCAAATTTGAGCCCATTCCAATACAGTCGAGAAAAATGACGAAAATACCCAGGGCGCGATTTTTATTTCAGATCAAACTGCCATATTTCAACCAATTTCGACACGGTCGAGAAAAATGACGAAATTGCCCCCGGCGCGGTTATTGTTCCCGATAGACCTGTCAAATTTGAGCACATTCCAACACAGTCGGGAAAAATGACGAAATAGCCGCCGGCGCAATTTTTATTTCCGATCAAACTGCCAAATTTCGGCTAATTCCGACACAGTCGAGAAAAATGACGAAATTGCGGCCAGCGCGATTTTTATTTCCGATCAAACTGCCATATTTCAGCCAATCCCGACACTGTCGAGAAAAATGACGAAATTTCCCCTGGCCCGGTTTTTGTTCCCGATCAACCTGTCAAATTTGAGCCCATTCCGACACAGTCGAGAAAAATGACGAAATTGCCCCCGGCGCGGTTATTGTTCCCGATAGACCTGTCAAATTTGAGCACATTCCAACACAGTCGGGAAAAATGACGAAATAGCCGCCGGCGCAATTTTTATTTCCGATCAAACTGCCAAATTTCGGCTAATTCCGACACAGTCGAGAAAAATGACAAAATTGCCCCCGGCGCAGTTTTTGTTTTACGATCAACCAGTCAAATTTTAGCCAATTCCGACACAGTCGCGAAAAATGACGAAATTACACCCGGCGCGATTTTTCTTTCCGATCAAACAGCCAAATTTCAGCCAATTCCGACACAGTAGCGAAAAATGACGAAATTACACCCGGCGCGATTTTTTTCCCGATCAACCTGTCAAATTTGAGCACATTCCGACACAGTCGAGAAAAATGACGAAATTGGCCCCGGCGCGATTTTCTTTCCGATCAAACCGCCAAATTTCAGCCAATTCCGACACAGTCGAGAAAAATGATGAAATTGCCCCCGGCGCGATTTTTATTTCCGATCAACCAGTCAAATTTTAGCCAATTCCGACACAGTCGAGAAAAATGACAAAATTGCCCCCGGCGCGATTTTTGTTTCCGATCAAACCGTCAAATTTGAGCCCATTCCGACACAGTCGAGAAAAATGACAAAATTGCCCCCGGCGCGATTTTTGTTTCCGATCAAACCGTCAAATTTGAGCCCATTCCGACACAGTCGAGAAAAATGACGAGATTGCCCCCGGCGCGATTTTTATTTCAGATCAAACTGCCATATTTCAGCCAATTCCGACGCAGTCGAGAAAAATGCCGAAATTGCCCCCGGGTCGATTTTTGTTTCCGATCAAACTGTCAAATTTGAGCCCATTCCGACACAATCGAGAAAAATAACGAAATTACCCCCGACGCGATTTTTATTTCATATCCAACTGCCAAATTTCAGCCAATTTCGACACAGTCGAGAAAAATGACGAAATTGCCCTCAGCGCGGTTTTTGTTTCCGATCAACAAGTCAAATTTTAGCCAATTCCGACACAGTCACGAAAAATGACGAAATTACACCCGGCGCGATTTTTGTTCCCGATAAACCTGTCAAATTTGAGCCCATTTCAACACAGTCGAGAAAAATGACGCTATTGCCGCCGGCGCGATTTTTATTTCCGATCAAACATCCAAATTTCAGTTAATTCCGACATAGTCGAGAAAAATGACAAATTTGCCCCCGGCGCAGTTTTTGTTTTACGATAAACCAGTCAAATTTTAGCCAATTCCGACACAGTCGGGAAAAATGACGAAATTGCCGCCGGCGCGATTTTTATTTCCGATCAAACTGCCATATTTCAGCCAATTCCGACACAGTCGAGAAAAATGACGAAATTACCCCTGGCACGGTTTTTGTTTTACGATCAACCAGTCAAATTTTAGCCAATTCCGACACAGTCGAGAAAAATGACGAAATTGCCCCCGGCGCGATTTTTTTTTCCAATCAACCAGTCAAATTTTACCCAATTCCGACGCAGTCGCGAAAAATGACGAAATTACACCCGGCGCTATTTCTGTTCCCATTCAACCTGCCAACTTTGAGCCCATTCCGATACGGGGGCGCGATTTTTATTTCTGATCAAACAGCCAAATTTCATCCAATTCCGAAACAGTCGAGAAAGATGACGAAATTACCCCCGGCGTGATTTTAGTTTCCGATGAAACCGTCAAATTTGAGCCCATTCCGACACAGTCGAGAAAAATGACGAAATTGCCCCCGGCGCGATTTTTATTTCAGATCAAACTGCCAAATTTCGGCCAATTCCGACACAGTCGAGAAAAATGACGAAATTACCCCCGGCGCAGTTTTTGTTTTACGATCAACCAGTCAAATTTTAAGCAATTTTGACCCAGTCGCGAAAAATTACGAAATTACACCCGGCGCGATTTTTTTTCCCGATCAACCTGTCAAATTTGAGCCCATTCCGACACAGTCGAGAAAAATGACGAAATTGCCCCTGGCCCGGTTTTTGTTCCCGATCAATCTGTCAAATTTGAGCCCATTCCGACACAGTCGAGAAAAATGACGAAATTGCCCCCGGCGCGATTTTTATTTTAGATCAACCTGCCAAATTTCAGCCAATTCCGACACAGTCGAGAGAAATGATGAAATTGCCCCCTGCGCGATTTTTATTTCCGATCAAACTGTCATATTTCAGCCAATTTCGACACAGTCGAGAAAAATGACGAAATTGCCCCTGGCCCGGTTTTTGTTCCCGATCAATCTGTCAAATTTGAGCCCATTCCGACACAGTCGAGAAAAATGACGAAATTGCCGCCGGCGCGATTTTTCTTTCCGATCAAAAAGCCAAATTTCAGCCAATTCCCACACAGTCGAGAAAAATGACGAAATTGCCCCCGGCGCGATTTTTGTTTCCGATCAAACCGTCAAATTTGAGCCCATTCCGACACAGTCGAGAAAAATGACGAAATTGCCCCCGGCGCGATTTTTATTTCAGATCAAACTGCCAAATTTCAGCCAATTCCGACACAGTCGAGAAAAATGACGAAATTGCCCCGGCACAGTTTTTGTTTTACGTTCAACCAGTCAAATTTTAGCTAATTCCGACACAGTCGCGGAAAATGACGAAATTACACCCGGCGCGATTTTTTTCCCGATCAACCTGTCAAATTTGAGCCCATTCCGACACAGTCGAGAAAAATGACGAAATTGCCCCCGGTGCGATCTTTATTTTAGATCAAACTGCCAAATTTCAATTAATTCCGATACAGTCGTGAAAAGTGACGAAATTGCCCCCGGCACGATTTTTGTTCCCGATAAACCTGTCAAATTTGAGCCCGTTCCGACACAGTCGAGAAAAATGACGAAATTGCCCACGGCGCGATTTTTATTTAAGATTAAACTGCCAAATTTCAGCCAATTCCGATGCAGTCGAGAAAAATGACGAAATTGCCCCCGACGCGGTTTTTGTTCCCGATAGACCTGTCAAATTTGAGCCCTTTCCGACACAGTCGAGAAAAATGACGAAATTGCCGCCGCCGCGATTTTTTTATTTCCGATCAAACTGCCAAATTTCGGTCAATTCCGGCATAGTCGAGAAAAATGACGAAATTTCCCCCGGCGCGATTTTTATTTCCGATCAACCAGTCAAATTTTAGCCAATTCCGATGCAGTCGCTAAAAATGACGAAATTACACCCGGCGCTATTTCTGTTCCCGATCAACCTGCCAAATTTGAGCCCATTCCGACACAGTCGCGAAAAATGACGAAATAAATTGCCCTCAGCGCGGTTTTTGTTTCCGATCAACCTGCCAAATTTGAGCCCATTCCGACACAGTCGCGAAAAATGACGAAATAAATTGCCCTCAGCGCGGTTTTTGTTTCCGATCAACCTGCCAAATTTGAGCCCATTCCGACACAGTCGCGAAAAATGACGAAATAAATTGCCCTCAGCGCGGTTTTTGTTTCCGATCAACCTGCCAAATTTGAGCCCATTCCGACACAGTCGCGAAAAATGACGAAATAAATTGCCCTCAGCGCGGTTTTTGTTTCCGATCAACCTGCCAAATTTGAGCCCATTCCGACATAGTCGAGAAAAATGACGAAATTGCCCACGGCGCGATTTTTATTTAAGATCAAACTGCCAAATTTCAGCCAAGTCCGATGCAGTCGAGAAAAATGACGAAATTGCCCCCGGCGCGGTTTTTATTCCCGATAGACCTGTCAAATTTGAGCCCATTCCGACACAGTCGAGAAAAATGACGAAATTGCCGACGGGGCGATTTTTATTTCCGATCAAATTGCCAAATTTCAGCAAATTCCGACATAGTCGAGAAAAATGACGAAATTGCCCCCGGCGTGATTTTTATTTCCGATCAACCAGTCAAAATTTAGCCAATTCCGACGGAGTCGCGAAAAATGACGAAATTACACCCGGCGCTATTTCTGTTCCCGATCAACCTGCCAAATTTGAGCCCATTTCGATTTTTTATTCCCGATCAACCTGCCAAATTTCAGCCAATTCCGATACAGTCGAGAAAAATGACGAAATTGCCCCCGGCGCGGTTTTTATTTCAGATCAAACTACCATATTTCAGCCAATTTCGACACAGTCGAGAAAAATGACGAAATTGCCCCCGGCGCGGTTTTTGTTCCCGATAGACCTGTCAAATTTGAGCCCATTCCAACACAGTCGAGAAAAATGACGAAATTGCCGCCGGCACAATTTTTATTTCCGATCAAACTGCCAAATTTCAGCTAATTCCGACACAGTCGAGAAAAATGACGAAATTCCCGCCAGCCCGATTTTTATTTCCGATCAAACTGCCATATTTCAGCCAATTTCGACACTGTCGAGAAAAATGACGAAATTGCCCCTGGCCCGGTTTTTGTTCCCGATCAACCTGTCAAATTTGAGCCCATTCCGACACAGTTGAGAAAAATGACGAAATTGCCCCCGGCACGATTCTTATTTCAAATCAAACTGCCAAATTTCAGCCAATTCCGACAAAGTCGAGAAAAATGACGAAATTGCCCCGGCACAGTTTTTGTTTTACGATCAACCAGTCAAATTTTGACCAAATCCGACACAGTCGCGAAAAATGACGAAATTACACCCGGCGCGGTTTTTTTCCCGATCAACCTGTCAAATTTGAGCCCATTCCGACACAGTCGAGAAAAATGACGAAATTGCCCCCGGCGCAATTTTAATTTTAGATCAAACTGCCAAATTTCAGCTAATTCCGATACAGTCGTGAAAAGTGACGAAATTGCCCCCGGCGCGGTTTTTGTTCCCGATAAACCTGTCAAATATGAGCCCGATCCGACACAGTCGAGAAAAATGACGAAATTACCCACAGCGCGATTTTTATTTAAGATCAAACTGCCAAATTTCAGCCAATTCCGATGCAGTCGAGAAAAATGACGAAATTGCCCCCGGCACGGTTTTTGTTCCCAATAGACTTGTCAAATTTGAGCCCATTCCGACACAGTCGAGAAAAATGACGGAATTGCCGCCGGCGCGATTTTTATTTCCGATCAAACTGC
>NW_019267243.1:0-6017 GCF_002742605.1 Olea europaea var. sylvestris | reverse complement strand
ATTTCTTTTGTCCTTAATTGCTGGATTCTGCGATCCAATATTGATACTGGTTTTTCCTCATATGTCATGTTTGGTTTGATATCGAATGGTTGATAACTAACCACATGACTTGGATCTGACACATATTATCGAAGCATTGACACATGGAACACATCATGAACCGCTGACAAATCTGGTGGTAGAGCGATTCGATAAGCTGCATTTCCAATTTTCTGCAAAATTTCAAAAGGACCTATGAATCTTGGTCGAAGTTTTCCTTTCTTCCCAAAACGCAGAACTCCCTTCATTGGCGCCACTTTTATGAAAACTTAGTCACCAACATTAAATGTCAAATCTTTTCTCCTTTTATCGGCATAACTCTTTTGTCGGTCCTGAGCTGCCTTGATTTTAGCTCTTATTTTATCAACTGCTCGATTAGTTTCTTCAATTATTTCGGGTCCTAGAACTCTTCGTTCACCTACTTCATCCCAATAAAGGGGAGCTCTACATCTTCTGCCATAAAGGGCTTCGTAAGGTGCCATCTTTATCGTAGCTTGGTAGCTATTATTATAGGCAAACTCTACCAGTGGCACATAGTTTTCCCAACTGCCCCCTAAATCAAGGATGCATGCACACAGCATATCCTCTAAAGTCTGTATAGTCCTCTCCCATTGTCCATCAGTTTGTGGATGGAAAGCTGTGCTAAAGTTTAACTTGGTTCCCATAGCCTCTTGCAAACTTTTCCAAAATTTTGAGGTAAATCTTGGATCTCTATCCGATACAATTGAGGCTAGGATACCATGCAAATGGATGACCTCTTTGATGTATAATTACGCGTATTGATCCATACTAAAATTCATTCTTACAGGTAGAAAATGAGCTGACTTTGTTAACCGATCCACTATAACCCACATAGCATCATTTCCCTTAGCTGATTTTGGAAAACCCATGACAAAATCCATAGTTATATGTTCCCATTTCCATTGTGGAATTGTTAATGGTTCCAACAATCCAGATGGCCTTTGATGTTCAGCTTTCACTTGCTGACAAGTCATGCATCTCCTGACAAAAAGACCTATGCATCGTTTCATATTTCTCCACCAAAACAGGCTCCTTAGATCACGATACATTTTTGTACCTCCTGGATGGGTAGTATATGGAGTTAAGTGTGCTTCTTCAAGGATTTCTTTCCTCAGTCCCTCATCTTTTGGCACACACAACCTCCCATTAAAGAGTAAGGCTTTATCACTACCTAATTCAAAATCCTTTCGCTTGCTAGTGCCAACTTTGGATTTGATCTTTTGCAGGAAAGGGTCACCATCCTGTGCTGCTCTTATTCGATCTCTAAGTGTTGGTCGAATCGTTAGAGCCACTATCCTGGTACTAGTTTGGGTTGGTGGAATAATTACTTCTAGATGTAAGTTGTCGAAATCCTTTAACAACTGGTCCTACATAGTGATTTGTACTGCTAATTGTCCAACTGCCTTTCTGCTAAGAGAATCAGCTACTACATTAGCTTTACCAGGATGGTAATGGATAGTGCAGTCATAATCCTTTACTAGCTCTAGCCATCTCCTCTGTCTCATATTTAATTCCTTTTGGGTGAAAAAATACTTCAAACTCTTATGATCAGTATAAATGTCAAACTTATTTCCATACAAGTAATGATGCCATATTTTGAGGGCATGAACTACCGCAGCCAATTCTAGATCATTGGTTGGGTAATTTTGTTCATATTGTTTCAATTGTCTGGAAGCGTAGGCTATCACCTTTCCTTTTTGCATCAGAAAACATCCTATGCCCTGTTTTGAAGCATCGCTATATATAACGAATCCTTCTGGTCCGTCAGGTATTGTTAACACTGGAGCTGTGACTAATCTTCGTTTCAACTCTTGGAAGCTTTGTTCACATTGCTCTGTCCATTGAAATTTTATCCCTTTTCGAGTCAATTGGGTCAACGGTCCTGCTATTTTAGACAGTCCCCCGATAAATCTTCTATAATAACCAGCCAATCCCAAGAAACTACGTATTTCTCTAACATTGGTTGGTCTTACCCAATTATTTACTGCTTCCACTTTAGTTGGATCTACTTCAATTCCTCGTGTTGTGATTACGTGCCCCAGAAAAACTATTTTATCCAACCAGAATTCACATTTCTTGAATTTGGCATAAAGCTTCTCTTTTCTTAGAGTTTCTAAGACGATCATGAGATGTTTCTCGTGTTCCTCCTTATTCTTCAAATAGATTAAGATGTCATCAATGAAAACTATAACAAATTGGTCCAAGTATTCATGGAATACTCTGTTCATTAGATCCATAAATACTGTCGGGGCATTAGTTAATCCAAAAGGCATCACCAAAAATTCATAATGTCCACAACGCATTCTAAAAGCCGTCTTAGGGATATCATCTGACTTAATTTTTAATTGGTGATATCCTGATCTTAGATCGATCTTTGAAAATACTGTAGCCCCCTTAAGCTGGTCAAACAAATCTTCTATTCTTGGAAGTGGATATTTGTTTTTGATAGTGAGGCGATTCAATTCTCGATAGTCAATGCATAGCCTCATTGTTCCATCCTTCTTTTTCACAAATAATACAGGTGCACCCCACGGTGATACACTTGGTCTAATGAAACCCTTATCAAGAAGCTCCTTCAACTGTACCTTCAGCTCTTGTAGTTCCAACGGTGCCATACGATATGGAGCCTTTGAAATGGGTGTTGCTCCTGGTACCAAATCAATGGTAAACTCTACTTGTCTGTCTGGTGGTACACCTAGAAGGTCTTTTGGATAAACGTCTTTATAGTGTTGAACTATTGGAACATCCTCAATTGACAACTTATCTTGTTTAATATCGGTCATCGACATTAGAAATCTTTGACCTAATTCCTTTCTCGGCATCCTTTCAACCTGGGTTGTTGACACTACACCAGACGAGGTATTTACCTTAGTTCCCACAAAACGAAACTCTTCTTTGCCCGGTCTTCGAAAAAATCACCATTCTCTCAGTACAATAAATAGTTGCATAGTTTTTAGACAACCAGTCCATACCAAGAATAACATCAAAGTCTTTTATCGTTAATGGAATTAGATCTACCGCTATACCTCTACCATCAATTTCCATCCTAAGATCTCTAGCTATTTGGTTAGCGACAAGTATCTTTTCAGATGGAAGAGATATTTCTAAAGTATACGGAAGGAATTCACATTCCACTTTAGACTTCGCAACAAAGAAGAAGAAATGAACGAATGTGTAGCTCCGGAATCTATAAGTACAAATGCAGGAATATTGGAAACAGAGATGATACTTGCAACGACATTAGGGTCTCGTTTAGCTTCTTGCCTGGACAAGGAGAAAACTCTTGCTTTTCCTTTCTTATCCTCTCCAGCCTTTTGTGTCGGATTCTGGGGACATTCTTTAACGAAATGTCCTGATTTCCCACACTTGAAACAAACATTTTTACCCAATAGACATTCTCCTTTGTGAGGTCTATCGCACTTAGGACAACGCCTTTCACCACTAACTCCTGCTATATCCGTCCTTCCTTTCTTTGGTGCATTATTCCCTTTTCCTTTGCCGGTATTCTGTTTATCAAAATTCCACTTCCTCTTACCTGAGAAATTTTGAATTTGGTAAGAATTTCCAACGTTTTGAGTTCTTTGATAAGAAATAGTCTGGGCTCGCTTTAGGACTTCTCGATAAGTGCCCAGCTCAAGAACTGACACTATGTTACGAATATAAGGTTGAAGCCCACGTTCAAATCTTCTAGCTCGCTTTTCCTCAGTATCCACTAAATGTGGAGCAAACCTTGATAATTCCTCAAATTTGCATTCATATTCTACAAGGGTCATGGTTCCCTGCTGAAGTCTAAGGAACTCCATCTCCTTTTGATCTCTCACAGCTACCGGGAAGAATTTTTCTTCTACAAGTTCCTTAAACCTTTCCCAAGTTATAGCCTGTTCTTCAGCAGGTGTTAATGACCTAGTAGTCATGTTCCACCAATGGCTAGCCCCCTTCTTTAACATAAACACTAAAAATGTTACCCTTTCAGCATCGTCACATCTTATAAATTTAAAGATGCGTTCTAATTCTCGTAACCAATCCTCAACTGCTAAGGGATCCGTACTCCCCTCAAACGATGGAGGGTTCATTTTAAGAAACTGCTCTATCATTGCAGTTCGATCCCTCGAGTTAGGTACTATTTGAGGTTGAATAATTGGTTGGTCAGGTTCCTGATGATCAACTGGTATTTGTTGATTTAGGGTTCGTTGCCTAGTCAAAGGTGGTGCCTGTTGTTACTGTCCTAACTCCCGCATTACAGCAAGCAGTTCTCATGCAAAGTTTACAACATTAACTTCACCACCACTAGAACTGGCATTAGCATTGCCGTGGTTGCGCTTTGGAGGCATTTCCTTTGAAATAAAAAAAATATTCGTCCAGTTAGAATTACTTCAGAACGTAATACTAACTTTAGAAAAAAAATTTCAAAGGCCAAAGTAACTTTCCTTCATATATATACATTATTATTTTTCACAAACAAAAACCATGTTGAGGTATGGTACATACTTTCAAAAGCAGAGGTACATATTACATCCTATTCTATTCCAAAAACAAAGATAGATAGGTAAGATGATATCTAATCTTCTATTTCTTCTGGGTCCTCATCGGGGTCTTCCTCTGGGTCTCCTTCTTGCTCTTCTTCTAACATGCTTTGCTCCGAACTTTCTGGTAATGGTACGGGAAAACTTTCATCTAGAACTCTCAAAAAGCACTTAGCCAACGGTCCCTTAACTAGCCTAGAATTGGTAGCTCGTAAACTGGTATTCATGGATAAGATTATAGTCTTCTTAAAGTTTCGCTGTAAATCATGGCTAGTCCCATAGCTCTCTCGAAGCAAATATGTAAGGTCCTTATACGAAAGGTCATCATCAGACCATAGCACAATCTCATTTATGACTGAGGCCCAAGGTTCTGGAACAATTTCATATAACCTTTGTATCTTCACCTTATCCCTTAAACTATGGTGTATCTCCCATAACATCCCAATAATACAGTCTAGTAGGTCCAAATGTTGTTCGAGACTATGGAGCGGATGCATACGGTAATTATAATAAAATGCCAATAATATGTCCCGCTTCCTCGCAAAACCACAAGCTTCTATTTTTGTGGGGGTTCTTACCATTCGTGCCATAACTAGGACAAACATTGATTATGTTACTCTACAAGGTTCTCATAAATATCTAGATATAAGTGTTTATGACTTCATAATCTCAATCATGACTTGATTAAAAATATTCCCATATCCAGCCATAGATATAACAGTTCGTTACATAAGAAAACTCATGAATTTAAAAATAAATTTTACCTTGATCGTTGGTTGAAAGCCAGTTGCTAGCTTGCTCGATGATGAAGGACAGTAACTTTCTTTTAAAAAGTCCACAGAAAAGTATAACCTTGCTCTGATACCACGCTGTGACGCCCCGAACTTAAGCTTCGAGGGTCACGTACTAAACATAATAGCTTCTGCCTTTGGTACATGTAAATACTCTTAAATAGGAGTATTTCATGTTAAAAACTTATTTTCAATTTGGTAAAACAATTCTTATAAAATTTGATGGCCGGTAAAAGTGCATGTCAACATGAAATTATACATTACATATACGGCCTCGGCACTATCAAGGTTAGTTGGGGCAGCAAGTTTGACAATTTTTATAAAATTCATCCCAACTCCGTTTTATATGAAATTTGTGGAATTAGAAAGATAATTTCAGGTAGTTTTCTATGCTAAAATATGAAAATTTTTCAAGATCATATGATATAGACGTTTTACTGAAAACAGTGAAGTATTACACAGGAAATCCAGATTGACCCCTTGACGTTAAAACCTTGATAACTCAGGCCATAGATATCCAAATTGAGTCATTCCTTCCGCCATATTTAGAAAACTCAAAGAGGAAAACAGACATATTTTTAGAGTCTCAAATGGACGTTCATAGAGTTAGAAACATCATTTTGAAATTGACTCCAGAAACTGT
>NW_019267242.1:5846-6018 GCF_002742605.1 Olea europaea var. sylvestris | reverse complement strand
ATTTCGTCATTTTTCGCGACGATGTCGGAATCGGCTAAAATTTGACTGATCGATGGGAAACAAAAATCGCGCCGGAGGCAATTACGTCATTTTTCGCGACGGTGTCGGAATCAGCTCAAAATTGACTGGTTGATAGAAAACAAAAATCGCGCCGGGGGCAATTTCGTCATTT
>NW_019267242.1:5373-5558 GCF_002742605.1 Olea europaea var. sylvestris | reverse complement strand
CGGCTAAAATTTGACAGATTCATCGGAAACAAAAATCGCGCCGGGGGCAATATCGTCATTTTTCGCGACGGTGTCGGAATGGGTTCAAATTTGACTGATTGAGCGGAATCAAAAATCGCGCCGGGGGCAATTTCGTCATTTTTCGCGACGGTGTCGGAATGGGCACAAATTTGACTGATTGATCG
>NW_019267242.1:3851-4125 GCF_002742605.1 Olea europaea var. sylvestris | reverse complement strand
GCGCCGGGGGCAATTTCGTCATTTTTCGTGACGGTGTCGGAATGGGCTCAAATTTGACTGATTGATCAGAAACAAAAATCGCGCCGGAGGCAATTTCGTCATTTTTCGCGACGGTGTCGGAATCGGCTCAAATTTGACAGATTCATCGGAAACAAAAGTCCCGCCGGGGGCAATTTCGTCATTTTTCGCGACGGTGTCGGAATCGGCTAAAATTTGACAGATTCATCGGAAACAAAAATCGCGCCGGGGGCAATATCGTCATTTTTCGCGACGG
>NW_019267242.1:3552-3679 GCF_002742605.1 Olea europaea var. sylvestris | reverse complement strand
ATTGATCGGAAACAAAAATCCCGCCGGGTGCAATTTCGTCATTTTTCGCGACGGCGTCGGAATGGGCTCAAAATTGACTGATTGATCGGAAACAAAAAATCGCGTCGGGGGCAATTTCGTCATTTTT
>NW_019267242.1:1962-3467 GCF_002742605.1 Olea europaea var. sylvestris | reverse complement strand
CAGGTTGATCGGGAACAAAAATCGTGCCGGGTGTAATTTCGTCATTTTCCGCGACTGTGTTGGAATTGGATAAAATTTGACTGGTTGATTGGAAACAAAAATCGCGCCAGGAGCAATTTCGTCTTTTTTCGCGACTATGTCGGAATCGGCTAAAATTTGACTGATCGATGGGAAACAAAAAGCGCGCCGGGGGCAATTTCGTCATTTTTCGCGACGGTGTCGGAATGGGCTCAAATTTGACTGATTGTTCAGAAACAGAAATCAAACCGTGGGCAATTTCGTCATTTTTCGCGACGGTGTCGGAATGGGCTCAAATTTGACTGATTGTTCGGAAACAAAACTCGCGCCGGGGGCAATTTCGTCATTTTTCGCGACGGTGTCGGAATGGGCTCAAATTTGACTGATTGTTCAGAAACAGAAATCAAACCGTGGGCAATTTCGTCATTGTTCGCGACGGTGTCGGAATGGGCTCAAATTTGACTGATTGTTCAGAAACAGAAATCAAACCGTGGGCAATTTCGTCATTGTTCGCGACGGTGTCGGAATGGGCTCAAATTTGACTGATTGTTCAGAAACAGAAATCAAACCGTGGGCAATTTCGTCATTGTTCGCGACGGTGTCGGAATGGGCTCAAATTTGACTGATTGTTCAGAAACAGAAATCAAACCGTGGGCAATTTCGTCATTGTTCGCGACGGTGTCGGAATGGGCTCAAATTTGACTGATTGTTCGGAAACAAAACGCGCGCCGGGGGCAATTTCGTCATTTTTCGCGACGGTGTCGGAATGGGCTGAAATTTGACTGATTGATCGGAAACAAAAATCGCGCCGGGTGCAATTTCGTCATTTTTCGCGACGGCGTCGGAATTGGCTCAAAATTGACTGATTGATCGGAAAGAAAAAATCGCGTCGGAGGCAATTTCGTCATTTTTCACGACTGTGTCGGAATCGGCTAAAATTTGACTGATTGATCGGAAACAAAAATCGCGCCGGGGGCAAATTTGTCATTTTTCGCGAAGGTGTCGGAATCGGCAAAAATTTGACAGATTGATTGGAAACAAAAATCGCGCCGAGGGCAATTTCGTCATTTTTCGCAACTGTGTCGGAATCGGATAAAATTTGGCTGGTTGATCGGAAACAAAAATCGCTCCGGGAGCAATTTCGTCTTTTTTCGCGACTATGTCGGAATCGGCTAAAATTAGACTGATCGATGGGAAACAAAAATCGCGCCGGGGGCAATTTTGTCATTTTTCGCGACGGTGTCGGAATGGGCTCAAATTTGACTCATTGTTCGGAAACAAAAATCGCGCCGTGGGCAATTTCGTCATTTTTCGCGGCGGTGTGGGAATGGGCTCAAATTTGACTGATTGTTCGGAAACAAAAATCGCGCCGGGGGCAATTTCGTCATTTTTCGTGACGGTGTCGGAATCGGCTAAAATTTGACTTATTGATGGGAAAAAAAATCGCGTCGGGGGCAATTTCTTTATTTTTCGCGACGGTGTCGGAA
>NW_019267242.1:0-1908 GCF_002742605.1 Olea europaea var. sylvestris | reverse complement strand
CTAAAATTTGACTGATTAATCGGAAACAAAAATCGTGCCGGGGACAATTTCGTCATTTTTCGCGACGGTGTCGGAATCGTCTGAAATTTGACTTATTGATCGGAAACAAAAATCGCGCCGGGGGCAATTTTGTCATTTTTCGCGACGGTGTCGGAATGGGCACAAATTTGACTGATTGATCGGAAACAAAAATCGCGCCGTGGGCAATTTCGTCATTTTTCGCGACGGTGTCGAAATGGGCTGAAATTTGACTGATTGATCGGAAACAAAAATCGCGCCGGGTGCAATTTCGTCATTTTTCGCGGCGGCGTCGGAATTGGCTCAAAATTGACTGATTGATCGGAAACAAAAAATCGCGTCGGGGGCAATTTCGTCATTTTTCACGACGGTGTCGGAATCGGCTAAAATTTGACTGATTGATCGGAAACAGAAATTGCGCCGGGGGCAAATTTGTCATTCTTCGCGACGGTGACGGAATCGGCAAAAATTTGACAGATTGATTGGAAACAAAAATCGCGCCGAGGGCAATTTCGTCATTTTTCGCAACGGTGTCGGAATCGGATAAAATTTGACTGGTTGATCGGAATCCAAAAAATGTCGCCGGGAGCAATTTCGTCTTTTTTCGCGACTATGTCGGAATCGGCTAAAATTAGACTGATCGATGGGAAACAAAAATCGCGCCGGGGGCAATTTCGTCATTTTTCGCGACGGTCGGAATCAGCTAAAATTTGACTGATTGATCGGAAACAAAATCGCGCCGGGGGCAATTTCGTCATTTTTCGCGACGGTCGGAATCAGCTAAAATTTGACTGATTGATCGGAAACAAAATCGCGCCGGGGGCAATTTCGTCATTTTTCGCGACGGTCGGAATCAGCTAAAATTTGACTGATTGATCGGAAACAAAATCGCGCCGGGGGCAATTTCGTCATTTTTCGCGACGGTCGGAATCAGCTAAAATTTGACTGATTGATCGGAAACAAAATCGCGCCGGGGGCAATTTCGTCATTTTTCGCGACGGTCGGAATCAGCTAAAATTTGACTGATTGATCGGAAACAAAATCGCGCCGGGGGCAATTTCGTCATTTTTCGCGACGGTCGGAATCAGCTAAAATTTGACTGATTGATCGGAAACAAAATCGCGCCGGGGGCAATTTCGTCATTTTTCGCGACGGTCGGAATCAGCTAAAATTTGACTGATTGATCGGAAACAAAATCGCGCCGGGGGCAATTTCGTCATTTTTCGCGACGGCGTCGGAATGGGCTCAAAATTGACTGATTGATCGGAAACAAAAAATCGCGTCGGGGGCAATTTCGTCATTTTTCACGACGTTGTCGGAATCGGCTAAAATTTGGCCGATTGATCGGAAACAAAAATCGCGGCGGGGGCAAATTCTTTATTTTTCGCGACATTTTTCGCGTCAGTGTCGGAATCGGCTAAAATTTGACTGATTGATCGGAAACAAAAATCGCGCCGCGGACAAATTCGTCATTCTTCGCACGGGGGCAATTTCGTCATTTTTCGCAACGGTGTTGGAATCGGATAAAATTTGACTGGTTGATTGGAAACAAAAATCGCGCCGGGAGCAATTTCGTCTTTTTTCGCGACTATGTCGGAATCGGCTAAAATTTGACTGATCGATGGGAAACAAAAATCGCACCGTGGGCAATTTCGTCATTTTTCGCGACGGTGTCGGAATGGGCTCAAATTTGATTGATTGTTCGGAAACAAAACTCGCGCCGGGGGCAATTTCGTCATTTTTCGCGACGGTGTCGTATTCTGCTAAAATTTGACAGATTAATCGGAAACAAAAATCGCGCCGTGGCCAATCTCGTCATTTTTCGCGACGGTGTCGGAATGGGCTCAAATTTGACTGATTGATCGGAAACAAAAATCGCGCCGGGGGCAA
>NW_019267241.1:253601-277803 GCF_002742605.1 Olea europaea var. sylvestris | reverse complement strand
ATCACCAAGGGATGATTATGGTCCCTCACAAATTTCCGAACAATCCATCTCCCTGGCTTGTCTCTCTTAACTACAATCATCGCCGTACAAATTTCCCGTCTTTTCTCTCCCTTTTCATTGAGAATGGTATCTGACCTATGATTATCAGGAATCCCTCTACATCCTAACCCACGGGATATAATTGACCCATCACGCTCTGACTTACGGGATGATAAAATGCGGGTTGCAAAACCTATCCGTTCAGCATATTCATCATAGTACGCTCTTGCAGCATCTTCTGATTCGAATAGCATACCCTCATAGGGTTCATGGTTTCTGTCAGCTACGCATAAAGTCGAGTTACCTACTGCTGATGTTTCTATACTTCCACAGCCGCCATCCACTGTATTTTGCATATCCACTAAAAAAACATTGAATACATGACACTAATCAGGAGACTGTCAACCAAAGAGATAAGAATAAAACAACTGCCTATTCCGTACATTGCACCAATTAAGCATCACTTTACAAATAGAATGTCTATATCACAAGAATGTCACCCACCCTCAAGTAGATACCACAGATAAAATGCGGGTTGCAAAACCTATCCGTTCAGCATATTCATCATAGTACGCTCTTGCAGCATCTTCTGATTCGAATAGCATACCCTCATAGGGTTCATGGTTTCTGTCAGCTACGCATAAAGTCGAGTTACCTACTGCTGATGTTTCTATACTTCCACAGCCGCCATCCACTGTATTTTGCATATCCACTAAAAAAACATTGAATACATGACACTAATCAGGAGACTGTCAACCAAAGAGATAAGAAAAGTTAAAACAACTGCCCATTCCGTACATTGCACCAATTAAGCATCACTTTACAAATAGAATGTCTATATCACAAGAATGTCACCTACCCTCAAGTAGATACCACAGAAAAAATTAATAATAATAAGAAACTTGAGAGCTTTTGCTGAAGAAAACATGGTTTATAGCACCCAATTCAAAACTTTCTGAAAGCACCAGAAATATGGAAGTGTGAGGGAAAAAACTTACTGAAGACTAATCATGAAAAGCATCATTAAAATAAAGTGCAAAATAACAAAATCAGGGACATTCCAGTTTCAAATGAAACTATGCAGATTCACATTAGCACCAGGAACTACATGTAATCTGTAATTGCCAAGTCAGCCATTAATTTGCCACAATCCTATATATCGAGATAATCAGGAAATAAATATATGAAAACATAGGAGAACAAGTACACGAACAGAAATATTAACTTTTGAAGAAAGAAAGAGAAGCTATCCCCTTTTCATAAAAGAGGAAAAGCTAATTATTATTCAAATCATTATCAAAATGCAATGACGCACAGCACAGTGGAAAATTATAATCTGATTCAGAGAGCTCAATATTCATATATATGATTTAAGCACTACAAAAATCGCTGCAGAAGGCCTTGCTACGTCAAACTTTAACAGGTAAAAAAAATGTAAATTCAAAAAACCCAAACCTTTACTATTTTATAAATACATATAATGTTCATAGACTATTATTCACATTGTTCCATTAAAACATATTCATGAATCTACCTCATTAATGGAAAATTCGAAATTCTCAATTATTACCTAAATGGCTAAATCAATTGAAATCACACAAAAATTAAAAATTAAAAATCCTCGTATTACCGCTACGTATTACCCCAAGACTGAATCTTTTTTTGAAAAATAAACGGTAAAAAATTGATCAATTGATTAGTTGTGACTTGTGTACGCTTAAAACACATACACATACACATACACACACACACAGAGTGAGGGTTTTTATTTATTATTACTTACTGGTGAGGTGAGACCTCGACAATTCCTTCTGTTTGGCGAATTTTTGCGTAATTAATTAGGCATTTGAATGATGATATGAAGAGAGATTTTGGGATTTGATTTGAAAGGTGGAATTTATAGTTGGAAAAAAAATTAAAAATGCATCCGACACATGAATGTTGGTAAAATTGCAAGTAAGGTCCTCACTTATTTGAGTTGTAGAATGTTGGTCCCAAACATGTTTATTATATATTTTATTGGAATCATTGTCGACCTTTCGAGTAATTTTGATCAAAGATTTAATGATATAAGTAATAGTCGAGATTATATGTTTTTTACTCATTGAAGATTGCTTGATCGCAAAAAATCTAAATATATACTAAGAACAGAATTAGGTATCTCAATGAGAACGAAGAAACGTCAAATCTTATTCACAAGTTAACATTTTTACAACAATTTCAAGATTGGATGTTGGACATCCTTTTGGTTCTCCCAATAAAGGGCGTATTGCAACAAGAAAGTTCAATCAACAGACCTGAGTAGACAAATAGAGTATCATGTTAAATAATTTAGGCTCGACTCGACCAAAATTCATCTTTCAACAATAGATATTTTAGAGAAACTTTCTAATCCCGATCTGGGGAAATAGAACAAATGGACGATGCTTTGTTCCAATTGATGTTAGCACTGCAGTAGTACTTGTAAATATGTTATGATTCGGGCTTTTAGAAATGGAAGCAAGATGCTACTATAGTCTGTCTTCAACCTTTTGAGCATCAAAACACTTTCAACTAGGATTTTACGCACGCAGTCTTCGAAATTTCTCACAAGGCTTAAAAGCTTCTTAAATGCATTTAGTACGACCTTTATAAAATGAGCAACACATGCATTAACCTTAGTCAACAGAGTGCATAAGAAATTTCCTGCACAAGATTTTATTGACGAAAAAACACTAGCAAACTTCTCGAGAACTCAATCTAGTCAATCGGCCATCAGGACTCTACACATTTAAACCCTACAGAATCAATGATGTGTTGCATACTACTTGAGCAAACAGGGTGCCAACCCTGGTACCTATTGTAACTCACTTTGAGAAGAACTCATTTCTAAAACGACTTATAAGTCAATAGTACCCAATGTGCTTATAAACTCACAATGCAAGCTTTTCACAAGCAATGTGAGAAAAAAAAATAATAATAATAATAAAAATAAGATTGTTACAGGTACCTAGAGAGTAGTTTTTCAAATTTTGTTTAGGACAGTGTATCCTAAGATGCCACTGAAGCAAAATACTACGTCTTTATTGGAAATTTCAGTTGCCCAAATTCAACTTTCAACAAGGGCATTGCACAAAATGATATTTTGATTATCATGCGTTAACCGTCTTGGTACATAATATAAAGTTGGAGCCATTGGACTTGCATTTCTAAAGAATGCTAATATCAACCATGAAAGAATCCACAATACTTCAAAACTAGTTGCTTCAACTTTTCGAATCATCACCGTGGCAAGTTCATAAATGTCAGTTGCCGAACAATCTCCAGATCTCGTCGACATGACAAGTATGTTTCAATAACAGTTAACATTCACTTAAATCCATGATGAATTTTAACATACAGCACCTTCATTGAGACGTACTGGAAAAACTATTTTGGATCTCCAAATATACAGACTGCTTGACCTGGCAAAGAAGAAAAACGGAAATATTAAATGAAAATAAAGTTAAAAAATATAATATATCAGCTTTCTAATAAGAAAGAATGCCATTTGGGGGGTTGATCAACGAGTACACGGTAACACGAAAATATACTACTTATAAACGACTGAAGAGTATCAAGGAAGAAGTGGTATGAGATGCTAAAATTTTCATTACAAGATCCAACAAATTATGCATTGTTACCTCAAATTGAAATGTTAAAATGGGAATATGACAAAACGAAGCAGTGTGTATAAGCAGCAATACATAATCGAAACTGTTGGATTTGGAGGATAGCTCTATTATAGAAGACATAACTGTGTAGAATACAGCTACTCCAAATCGAACTGTGCAACAAAAAGATACTCATAATTTATAAGCAAAAATCACCCGATGAAACCTTATCTATATGTGACTATTATCAGAAGAGAGAATTTCTAATGAGTGCAATTTGCATTTCACCATCAAACCTGATACTTTCTACAGAGGAATAGCTAAACACTCAGTTAAAGACACTATTAACAATCAAACAAATGCTGTACTCGCAAATAAGATGGTCATACAAAATCAACCAGTAACAAAATGATAGAAAATAAATTCAAATGTACGGAAGCTGAATTCATCATAATTAAAATTGTTATCAAGGCTTACTTCGCTTAAGATGGACATTAGATCTACAAGATCATAGCTACATGCTTCCAAGCTTTGATTTTCTAGAAGACAATCTTGTAAGCTATCACCAAAAAGAAAAAAAGGCAAAAACCTTGTTACTAGAAGAGAATACCAATCCCAGGACAGGGATATAAGTAAATTGGAATTCAAATAAGCAAATAAACAAACTTATAATAAACAAGAACAAGAGATTTACCTACTATAAGTTACATATTAGTTACTTTCTATTGTGAGACCATTTGCCTCAGATGATTCCCCCCTCTCCAAACTGCTAACACTTCATCCGTTCTGAA
This sequence comes from Olea europaea var. sylvestris, assembly GCF_002742605.1. Lineage (NCBI taxonomy): Eukaryota > Viridiplantae > Streptophyta > Magnoliopsida > Lamiales > Oleaceae > Olea > Olea europaea. The sequence goes on along the minus strand of NW_019267241.1, from coordinate 273,341 downwards.
CCGCTGGGTGAATGTCGATTCCTCAAGCAGAATTGACATGCCATAAGCATGAGCAAGTAGCCCTGTATAAGCAATCATTGCCCCATTGTCAATACAGTAACGGTCATCAGTTGCATATAATGCCCCACCCCTTTCAGAGCACATAATTCGCATCATCTCTTGCAACCGCTCATTGCATCCCACTCCACCAACAATTAACACATCCTTCTTGTCACAATGTGCCATGGCCCGCTCCGTGATCTCCACAAGCATTGCAAACAATGTTTCCTACAAGAAACGGATATATGCAGAAACTCTATAAGCCTTTTGATGTTTGACATAGGAAAACTGTAACACCAGATGCATATTCTCTACACACGAAAATATTGATTAATGTGTAAATCAATTTAATCATAAATATTACCTGTAGGGAGTAGCACAAATCTGCAGGTGTGCATTCATTAGCTTTAAGCTTCTCTTCAGCAGTGGCTTCAATATAACTTAATATTCCACTGAAAGAAACATCCATTCGTTTTACAACATACGGAAGGTCTATAAATTGTGAGCCCTTTTTTGCAAGCTGCAAGAAGAGATGGCAGATAGTCTGAACAGGTTAGCATCATCAGAAATACCTCAAACCACAACTGTATGGCATCCCAACAGATTGAAAGGGACATGTTTCCTTTTCATGTTCCCCCTTGTTTAAATCATCAATGTTTCCCTGATCCTTTTTTAATGACTTTTTTCCCTGATAAGTTAATCCATTCAAAGGTTTACAGATTTCAAAGTATCACTTACAATACAGTAATAAGTATCAACAAGTTGAAGTGGAGATGCTAATTTAATTTTGCATCCTGCACTTCAAAAGTTATGAATCATGAAACAACCACTCCGGAGACCAACTTTTACCAGTTACTGACAAGCATACCTGCTCAATGTTGTAGCCTGGGCTGGGATCATTAGACAAAGTCAGAACCCTAGCAAACCTGTCCAAGCAATTCCCAACAGCAGTATCAATTGTATCCCCAAATATTCGATAGCGGCCCTCACTGTATGCAATAACCTGAGTGTTCCCCCCACTCACATACAAGACAACTGGGTCTTCAGCCCCAGTCACTATCCTACCCATTTCAATATGTGCTACACAGCGATTAACAGCAACAATCGGTTTCCTCCAAAGCTGCGATAGCATGCGCTCACCACAGCTGAGACCTGCAAGGAGGAGCCAGAGTCAGTTTTATAATTAATGTATCAGCCGCTACAAAGTAGAAAAACAGTTCAAATCACTCTAGAGCATCGCAGATACCATTTCTAAGAACAATTCACAATACATCAGTTAGATTCTAAAATCTAGAAGACCAAATACCAAATACTTGTTAATTTAATTACTTTTAGTTTGTTTATCACTGTCGAATCAAAAAAATTTTGAAAAAAAAAATTAAATGTAAATTCTATATTTGTAGACAATAAAATTTTAAGATTACTAAGATAAGTGATTTAATGTATTCACACCATCAAGACTAAATCTTTCCATTTTGGAATTAACAAGTGGTATCAGATTTTAATACTCTGAGTACCTATGAAAAAGAACGTTTTCTAACAGATTAAATGCACACTCAGATAAGAACCAGGAATATTCCCATTATTCCAGAATTTCTCTCAAAAGCCACCATTATTTGATAAAAGTGATTATACATCAATATTGAAAAAAATTTCCAACCACTATTATCTATTGTAGTTTTCTTTCTTCCATTTCTGCTCAATACTTGCCCCTAGTTTAAGAGAAAACCAAGCAGGACATTATTGTTGGTCAGTTGTACCTTGAATCCCCAAGTTAATAATTTGTCATCCTTAGAACACTTAATTCATATTACGCCCATGTTTTTGTACTCGTACATTGTTGGAATTAAGTCCTGCTCTCAATCGCGAGAACAAAAATTAAGCAAAACAAAGTAGAAAACATACAAAAGCGAAGACATAGAAGGCTTCTAACACTAGCTGATGCAGATTTTTTTATTTGCCTAACTATAGCAATAGTGCACAAATTTCCAGCACGAAGTACAACTTAACTGTCCCAAATTGACCATTAATGACATTGCAGCACCTTTACTCAAACAAAACAAAAATTCCCGAACACAAAATACCATTTAAAAAAGAAACAGTTAAATCTCAGCAGTTTTGTTAACAATAATAATAACACCTGAAGTGGTGCACCCATGCCAGGGCCTTTGGTGTAGCATAGGCAGTCAATCTCATCAGTTGTAATTTGAGCCTCCTTGATGCAAATATTCCTGGTATAATTGCTGAAGAAAAGGAGACTCCCCAGAATTCTGCAATCACCCATAATTCAGCAAGCAAATGGAGAGAACTTTAGGAAGCTTACGTAATTGTTGCAATTCTTTTTGTTATTCTGTTTATTCCTTTTGAGTTTATTACTTCCCTAGTGAATAAATAGCCGGGTAGAGGAGTCTTTATTTTGGAGAAGAAAAAAAGAAAAAAGTTGTTTGGTTGGAAGAACCTTGTAATTCCTTGGAGAGATTCCAAGAAAGGGTGCCTTGGAGAGATTCCAAGCCCCTTTCCCGTGGTTAATTGGTTCTTTGGAGAGATTCCAGGTTCCACATTAACTCCTTGGAGTGATTCCAACACTCATTCCTTGGAGTGATTCCAAGCCCTCTGGGTAGAAAGCCTTGGCCGGGTGGGGTTATATAAGTGTGACGTGGGAATGGGAAAAGGGGGGCGAGTTGAATTAGGGTTTTGGAGGGAGGGTCGTGTTGAGAGGAAAGTAGAAATGAAACGGTCGTTTTCGAGAAAATTGCAGCTGGAGTTCCAAATATTTCAAATGAAGTGCATAAAGGTCCCAAACCTTGTATTTTTTGCACCATTATCCTAATTACTAATTAAAAATATACCGTGTAAAGACTTTTGAACGATAACATCCAAAAGTCTTTTAGTTCAATGTATGATATCTACATTTTTATTTTGGGATGTTCATTATCTCATTAAGCCCCCGTTTGAGCCCTATTATTTCTCATTATATTAAATTAAATTTTTTTCTTTCTTACTTTTAACCACATAATATTCAATAAAATAATATTACACGTAAATCAAAAACTTTTTAACTACTCATTTTTCAAAAAAATTCCATTTATCTCATTATAATTTATAAATAATGGGGCTCAGACGGCCCCTAAGGTACTCGTTATTTTCAATGGATTGATATATATATAAATACGACAAGTGTTTGTTATTCAATTGATAAACGGATGGAACTAAGAACAAATTATGTAATTAGTCCAATAGTTTGATACGAGCATATGATTCTTTATTATGCCCCGTAAGATGATGCTTCCATCGACGACGCCAGTATTAGACCATAGAGTTGTGAATCTGGTTAGAAGATATTCAGCTTGATTGAGGGTAGAGATGTGCGAGATGATAAGATAATCATTCACCACCTTTTCACATACGAAATATTTATGAATTTTGAGGGTAGGGCTGCTTTTTTTTTTATTTTTCAGAAAAAAAAAACAAAATATTAAAGATCCCGGCCCTATGAAGGCCCAACCGTTATCCTAGTTTTCTGTTTGTAAGGATTCCATCATACAAACACAATGCCAACCAGGAAGAGAGAAATTGAAGAACAAGTATAAATGCTTCGAGGCAACAGAGCTCATTACAAATTTTACAGTTCCAAATTTCTTGAGATCTCTAAAAAACACCAGAAAATGCTTGTCTCAACAGCATATGAGAAAATTATTGTGCACCTGCTATTTCTACAATGAGCATATCAATACAAAGAACTAAAACAAATTCAAAAACCACAGTGGACATTTGTGCTAAATCCACTTCCATCAAAATGTGCAGCTGAAGCAATGTTAACTTCATCAAACAGCTTTCGAGAAGCTATCTACAGACAATGTTTTGATAATAGTAGAAGATCCTGAACATATGCTAAAATTATCTATTGACTTTCATTGCTCTTAAGATTCCAACTCGCTATTGGATTCTCTTTCACAGCGATTGATTGTGCTCCTCACTGTGCTGACAAATCATATCCAGTTGCCTTTTATAGGTTGCAGCTTGCTTTTCAAAGGTTGCAGCTCGATTTTTAGCCATTAAAAGCAGTAAGGATAGTTCCCGGATTCTTTCATGTTCATTCTATACAATAAAAGGTGAAGAAATATGAGCATCATCCGGGGGGAAAAAAAGATGGAGAGAAGAAATAATATCAAAATATTTCTGTATAGCATCTGGCACAAGTCATGCATACTGAAATACTGGAGCTGAATGAAATTAACAATTTGTACATTGAAACTAGAACGTTCATTTCTAGGCCTATCATGCGAGCAATACTATTTAAGCTAAAAATGATTACAGAATGCAAATTAGCGAACATGCAAAATGAGATCGCACGCTCAACAAACAAAAAACATATTCAGGAAAAGTATCATTGAACAAGAGCGTCATCTTGAACGAAACCCTTTCTCAAGAATAATAATGATCTGAAGGGAAAATGGGGTCAGTTTCCAAGCCATAAAATAACATATTCTTTCATGAGATGCAGTGATAGAAATGATTTTCCTAATGTCTTAGGAAAACGTTTAAAAAGCAATGCTTCTATTAGCTGGAAGCACAAAAGATGCCCTTGAACAGACTTAGAGATACCAACATCTTTGGGAAAACTAATGGTTCAAACTAAAGCTAGTGGGATTCGTAGAATCAATTCATTTAGAAATATAAGCAATATTCACTTTGAAATAAAAGCAATATATTTATGGTACCCATCTAGTAGTAGTCGAAGAGATGGGCAGAGATGACTAAAATATTCTAATTCGAGGAAGTATACTGGCAACTTTTTAATGTTAATGGGAAAAACTATACTACAAATTGGCAAATTATCACATAAATGTTGCAAGTGAAACTTCAAATAACCTAAAGTGATCAAGAGTTGCAGACACGATCTCACCAATTTGAATGTATTTGTGATGTCCAAAGAAGAAGAGATATTCCAAATTAACTTAAGGATATAGTAAACAGAAAAGGTAATTAAATATCAATAAAAAGCAAAACACATACATGGTTTTCCAATTTTCTAGCTGCTTCTTACCTAGTCAAAGCACATAAATTGAAATGCATTATATTCTATGAGGCACTTTACGTACTTCTGGCATATCTTAAAATATATGATACAGAGAGGAAAATCCTCATTTATATTTCATATAATTTTGCTGGTACTTCCCATATTTACTGAAACAGAAACATGAACCCTTCCCATAATTATGTAAGATATCACAACATATCTTTGCTAGGAGAAAACTATATACTTCAAGCACAGCATTCACCATTCTTCTCCACTGCCACTTCAATTACACGCTACTACCACCACCACCATCACACGTCTCTAGTTATTCATATTGCTGCTTCGATTTTGGATCAGTGGGGGGTGAGGTGGAGAGATGTTGAGTGTAGTGCATATACTTAACTTTTGAAAAGAAATAATAAACACCAGAAACTTGAAAGATAGGAAATGGGATAATTTGCTCAAGTTTATGTTTCTCATAGAAAAGTTTCCTAACAAAACTATTGTAGACCAACTTCCTGCAAAAGCTCTTTTAGTGTTAAAAAGATATATATATCAAATCAATACATAATTCACATAAACATAAAAGCAATTTCTTAATCTGAAAAACAGCTTTCGATTTTTCAAAAACCCTGTCAGCCCTAAGCAGTTGAGGTCTCAATCATTCTGTTTTGTTTGTTTGCTAGAGGAGAGGCAATCTTTGTTCACGTTTCACTCATGTTTCTAACTTTTTTGTTATGTGGTTACAAAATTAAATCCCTTCAGCTATCAGCTAGTTCAAATACTACGTGCACCACCAAGAAGTGTATAGAACAAAACTTTTTGGAGTTACTTAAATACAATACGAAATGATGACATCCAAGATACAGGTACATTATATGACCCCAAAATTATCCTAGTAATCCTTAGTTCAGAATTCAATATTCGTACTCAAAACCAAACACAAGTGAAGTGTTTCAAGCACAGTCTAGAAAATAACTGATTTTACACAAAACTGATGGAAATATCAAATTCCCCCTCAATTGAAAATTTGAATGAGAAAGGAAGCAAATTCTATTTCTGCGCCCACTAGTCCTACAACAAATTGTACAAAGATCTATCAAGGCATGTGTAATGAATCAAACATTCCAATCCATATCTGAAATTGGGTGAAATTTTCAAACAATTAACACTCAGCATTGTGCATACTTTTATCTTGTCTACATTTCATTAAAGACATGAGAACCTTAATATGTAGTCATTATCTATCACTTTGTTGCTCTTTAGACTCCATCTCCCTCACATTGTCCACGATGGCCTGAATCTTCTTTGAAAGAGATTGATTGTGTTCTTCGATATGCTCAAATACCATTTCCAACTGCCTTTTATAAGTTGCAGATTTCTTTTTCTCAATAGACAGCTGCTGTGTTAGCTCCCGGATTTTATCATGCTCATTCTGCACAAGAAGAAAACCAATGAATATTGACAAAATTATGTCAAGCACACACTGTGATTCGAGACAACAGAGAAAATAATTGCTCAACTAGACTCAATAAAAATGAGGTAAGATGTATTCATTAGATAGACCGAACATTTCTTTATACTAAATCATGCATGCCAACCCATGTAACTAGTGTTTGATAAGAAAATATCATCAATGAGAAGGTGGATGAGCCTGACCAGAAAGGAAAAAAGGAAACACAAGAACAACTGGCCAATTAGTAAGAACAACACCTTGGAAGCAAAAAGACTTGGTATTCCAAATGAAACACGTCAGATTTATGCTCAGGCATAAGTCACATATTATAGGGAAAAAAGTACGCATCAACATGATATTCAAACAATTTAGAGCAAAGTAGACAGTCACTACCATAACCAGCAAAAGCTTAAATTTTAATTTAAGTGGATTAAATATTTTTTCCACTCATTTTGTATGACTCGTAAGTCATAACTTACTACCCACTTATTATATAGACATTCCGTAGAACCCACATCTTATAATAAAAAAGCACTACCAAGCAAGAACATAATAATAACCAAAAAGTTGTATGCATCACATCAAAGGTTTGGACTGCATCACACAACACCAAATGAAAATTCAAAAGCTCTTCAATTCTTCCAAGTTAACCCTTTTTTATTATTATTATTATTTTTTTGAAGGGACCTATGAACAAATGCCTATAGAAATCTACCAAGTGATGCCTAGTGCTTTCACTCTTTCTCTTCTTCATAATTTCATCTAAAACTTTTACCTGATTTTTCATAATAGCTTCTTTATTTCTTGGCATTCTTGCCAACCAAAGTTTCCTTCAACCCACAGAAACATATCATAGCATTCAAGAATAGTCTCACAATCTTTGATTATTTGCCTCTAGCTCATCCAAACTGATGACTCTACTACATTACAAATCAAATCATGAATTATCGATAAGAAAAGGCTGAAAAGAAAGATCTGGCTGCATAGACAACTGGCATATTATGAAAAATTTTCGAGGATCCTGAATCTGAAAGGCCGAAATGCAACTCATTCAGAGTTCAAATTTTCACACCCCAAGTTAGTAAGGTTTTAATTTTACCAATTTCTGATAATCAGCATGCAATAGACCTATATGATAGTACGATCTCAAGTGCCTGAGCCATAAAATCAAAGTTGAATCAAGTGAAGTTCTTAAGGTGAAAACAGAATATGCCTTCTAATAACTTTCAAGGAAAGGACAAAACTGATGAAAAAAGAATACATTTTTAATCAAATTCGAGGCCAGCACTAAACGTCTGCCAACTACAACAGCACCAAATGTAATGACACGGATGGTAAAATAATAATAGCCAAAAGTAATAGTAAAAATTGGAATACACAAATTTATGCTATTTGAAACTTGACAGTTTTGCCTACGACCACGCAGGGGGAAGACTACGTAATATCAATATTAGAAAGTAAAGATTACAACAAGCCTCAATCTTGCAAAAGCTCAAAAAGGAGAATATCATTTTCTATATAATTTACTGCACAATAATTAATTAAAAGTCAATAGCTGTTTTAAATTATGTCTGTTTAGATAGGTAAATATTTGGCATTCCCTTCAAAATTTCCTGTTACCAAGCAATATATTTACTTGAAGATAAATTTTGTCTAAGGTGTACACAACTACCGTTAAGGTATACCATAAACGTTACGAGGGTCATGGATTTTGATTTCTTCAATACAATTTACATTCACACAGTGACCTAATTTCCCAGCAAATCAAGCATTTTCTTCGAGTGGTCTATGTATATTCTCCCTATTCAGAGGTGTTGCTTGATTCCACCTCCCTTAATTGAATTGTTCTCAAGGTTTAGACACTAATCCACTGCCATGAGGAGCAGATCAATGTAGTTTGTCAGCCAACAAATCAATAACACTTGCATGACTCTCAAGAACTAAAATATTAATATAATATTGAATTGTTCTCAAGGTTTAGACACTAATCCACTGCCATGAGGAGCAGATCAATGTAGTTTGTCAGCCAACAAATCAATAACACTTGCATGACTCTCAAGAACTAAAATATTAATATAATATTGAATTGTTCTCAAGGTTTAGACACTAATCCACTGCCATGAGGAGCAGATCAATGTAGTTTGTCAGCCAACAAATCAATAACACTTGCATGACTCTCAAGAACTAAAATATTAATATAATATTGAATTGTTCTCAAGGTTTAGACACTAATCCACTACCATGAGGAGCAGATCAATGTAGTTTGTCAGCCAACAAATCAATAACACTTGCATGACTCTCAAGAACTAAAATATTAATATAATTATCACCACATAATGCAATTACTGATATAATTTTTATCAAGATTATTGCAAAATTGCATAAAATTACGCGGCAATGATTTTTTATCAGTAATACAAACATGTAGCTAAGTTTGCTAATGAACCATTGAGTGCCCACAAAAGTAAAAGGCAAAAACGATTAATGTACATGGGCTGGCTTCACAATTAAGCAAGCAGGTACTTACGGGATATTGATCATAGATTAGATCTTTACGACCTTTGCCAGGATATAAAGGATGAGTATGCTCCTTGACAAATTTTGTGATAACCCATTTCCCAGAGCTTACTTTTCTAACTAAAATCATGGCCCTGCAACCAACTCTTGTTTCGGCTCGTTGCCGTACAATCTTCTCACGCTTGTCAGGCATTCTGAAGCCCTCTTTATTGCAAACAAGCGCACGACCAATGGCAGATCCATCACGCCGTGATCGAGAAAGCTTGCTCACACGGATGATGAACCCCAATCGCGTTGCATATGCATTATAAAATGCATGTGCTTCTGGTTCGGATTCGAACTCCTGGCCCACATACGGTTCATCTGCAGGACCCAAGCTATTTATAGTTTGGGACTCATCCAGTGGGAATAAGTCCCTGACAGAAGAATCTTCATCCACTTTAATATCAAGACCATGCTGGAGTGTCCCATCAGCAGAAGTACCTAAAATTGCATCTCCATCATCTGATCTTCCTACAATATCAATAGAACTTTCTACTATGCCGTTGATGTCACCATCAATCTCAAAATCCACTGTAAAAACATGTTAGACATTCGCTTAAGCACAACAAACACTGAACAGGGGAAACCATAATCGTACATAAACATCAAGTAGTTTAATTCAGTACAAGTAGAATAGTGAGTGGCTTAAGAATTTCAACTGTCACTTACATTTGAAATCATCAAAAACATGATTCATTTTAAAGATTTATTAAAAAGCGGAAGAGATGTCAAGCGTAACTAAAAAATAGTTGCAATATTTCCTCTAAAACTAAAGCATAATCAAATTCATAAAATATACTTTCTGGGCTAAAAGTAACTAAAAAAACAGCCTAATTTTCACAGTAATCACCCAATTATACACGATCTTCCAAATAATCATAAATTAAAAAAATAAATATATATATGGGTTTTTCATTAAAGTTCCCTCATTCTCAATGATTAAAAAAAATTTATTCAAGTGAATATATCGTATATATTCAAGAAAATAAAACAAAATAAACGAAGAAATACAACTATAAAAATCAAAACTTTTATACGATTATGGAGGAAAATATCGAAAACCCATACGAGCAAAAGGGGGAAACTTACTCCAAAATTGAGCAACCTCGTATAATCTAGCTTTTCAGACCTCCCTGAGACGCACACCGAGGTCTGTGAGGGCTCAGCTTGAGGTTATATTGTGGGCTCAAATCAAAATGAGACGGAGCGATATCACTGGTTAGAATATAAAAAAAAAGTCAAATTTTTCTGGAACCAATTATATTACGACACGTAATGATATGGTGATGAAATCGTTCGTGTTTCATTAATACCACAATGCGGGTAAACGGTTAGGAACGTGGATCGGGTTAATTTCGACCCATTTGAAATTTGTTCATCTCCTTAACTTTTAAAAAAGGGAAAATTTCATAATTAAGAATTTAAGTATCACACATTTTAAAATTAAGAAAATAAGTTTAAAATTTCAAAAATCAGATTTTTATTAAAATTTATTTATGATTTAATTAGTTAATTAATTAAATATATTTAGGTCACAAATCTACACAATTTGATCACAAATTAACAATTTAATTAGTTACTTATTAATTTTTTATCACAAATTAAAAATTTTATGTCACAAATTTTTTTCCGATCACAATTCAAAATTTTGTAAGTCACAGTTTGTTCATCGATTACAAATCAAAAAAATAATTAGTTACGGTTTAATTTTTAGTCACAACTTATTTTTTGATCACAAATCAAAAATTTTAAGGTCACAATTTTGTGCGTCGGTCACAGATAAAAGATTTATACATCACAATTTATTTATTGGTCATGAATCACAAATATTATAGGTCACAACTTATTAAACAGTTACAAATTACTAATTTTTTAGGTCACACATTATTTTTTTGTCAAAATTTATCTTTTTTATTGGTCACAGATTAACCAATTTAATGATTACAATCAACCAATGAATCCGTGACCACCACCAAACAACCACTGCCTCCGTCACAAACGACTCCGTTACGACCAAAACCACCACCACATCACCCTATAGCAACACCACTGTCCCAAACAAAATCAACACACATCACTCCCAGACACCCAGGGCCGACCCTTGGGCCAAGCCACCTAGGGCACTAACTAGGGCCTCCAAATTTTGACTTGGGCCCAGGGCCTCAAAATCTATATTAGTTCAAATTCCCAAAATAAGAAAAATGGTTTGGGGCCTTTGGGCTTGGAGGAGTCTTAGACTACATGAATTAAATTATTTTGGAGACTTGGTCCACTTGGAGTCCGTATACAATACATACATACAACACGAACCGCCCCAACCCTTTATCTTTTCAATTCGACTTCCTCTAATCCTCTGCTTCGGCCTTCATTGTTCAGTGAATCCAGAATCCAGGGCCTCCACTCCAGTCTCCAGACTTCCAGGTTCCAGAGTCCAAACAATCGAGCTTCCAGGGACTAGACAGCGCCAACAAACAAAAACTCGCAATCGAACTCCAAAAACCCCAATTTATCCGCTTCCCGCAGACTCGCACGACAGATTCCCTTTTTATATCTTATTAGGTCCTTTGTTTTGGTAAGTAAAATGGATTTCCATCTCCTATATTTAATTTGAATGTCTAATTATTAATCCTTTATTGGTTTATCCTATGGGCTATGGACTATGGTGGTAGTTTGTTCAATGTATCAATGGTGAAAGTGAAACCGTGAAAAAGGGATGAAAAATAGACTAATAGTGTTTTTTTTTATTTGTTTTATTGTTAATAATTAGTTCTATCAGCTTTTTAATTGATTCCCAAATTTTGTTGGCACCATTGGTAGTTACTGGTTACTGCCTACTGGGTACTAGTTATATAGGATAATCCTATTAGGATTAGTAGCCGATTAGGAATCAACATTCAACAACAACTATCATTTCCGATTTTAAATAGTATGATTATCCTCCTTTCAATTTAATTATTTTTCTCATCAATTATTTGAGTTTATAGAGATTATTATTCTAGTAAATGTAATGTACCAAATATGAAAATCCTCTGAAACCTGAAACTGAAAGTTATTAAAAAAGTAACTTAAGTAAGTATAGAACAACATTTTTGAAACATTAAGAATATACAACTGGAAAAATGAATAAGTGCTACTAACATGACTTTCATGAGATAGGAATATCCCTTTATGGTTTAACTCTACATAAGTCAGAAGCTATCTTTTATGGCATCTAGTTTGGACTCTTAAAATGATAAATGTCCATAAGTTGAACATAGCTGAAATGACGATAGTAACATAGATGTACAATTCAACTAAAATGGTAAGATAAGTAATAAGAATAGTGGAAACAACACTGATTTTGGATCAAGGGAAGGATTGAGGACAAGTTAGATGGTTTGGTGTATCTTGGATAGACCTAAAGAGTGGTGAAAAATGATACATATAATCAATTGAAAATTTAATCAGAAATTAGGCTGGCATAGTTCAGTTTTTGTGCTGTTAACTTACTTCAACCTGTTACTCTCATATAACTTGGTTCATTTATTATTTCTTGCAGGTTGATTATTGAATTCCTACACTTGGAATATTTGAGAATCTGGGATACTTTTAATTCGAACTCTGAATTAGGTTCTACCGTTATTTGCTTTAATTATGTCCACTAGAAAATTTGAATCTGAATATTCTAAAAGAAAACAGCATAAGAAGGTTGAACAATTGATTAAATCTTAAGAGCGAGCCCTTGATAAATTTTTTAGTGGTAGTAAACAAAAACAAAATGACGATGTAGTTCATGAAGAAGAGTTTAATAAGAATGATATCAACGATAATACAATTGAAAAACATCATTGTCTTATCGAGGATGATGTTATGGATGAATGAAACATCAATGAAAATATTAGTGAACCATTCTCCTTTGATATTAGTGATCCAGCGAATTGGGAAAATATGAATAAGCGTTTAAGAGATTTAATCGTAATGAAAGGTTCAGTAAGAGATAATGATGTAATTCTTCCAAACGATTTAGCTAATCGACACTTCTCCTCTGTTCATTACACTCGACGGTTACCCAATGGAGAGAATCATGATAGAAAATGGTTGATTTATTCAAAAAGTCTGGATAAAATATTTTATTTTTGTTGTAAGCTATTCAAGAATGATGGGGTTCAAACTCAATTGGCACGTGATGGTGTAAATGATTGAAAAAATATTGGTGAAAAACTAAGAACACGTGAAGTGAGTTATGACCATATCACTAACTTGAGTAGATGGATCGAAATGGAAATAAGATTTCAAAATGAACAAACAATTGATAAAGGTGTGCAGGAACAAATCAATAAAGATAGAGAACATTGGAAACAAGTATTGTTAAAAATAATATACGTGATTAGAACTCTTGCAGAAAATAATTTGGCGTTTCGTGGAAATAATGAGAAGATATATCAAAAAAATAATGGTATCTTCTTAAGCTTAAGTCAAATGATTGTTAAGTTTGATCCAGTAATGCAAGAGCATATTCGTCGAATTCAAAATAAAGAAATTCATTATCATTATCTTGGACACAAAATTCACAATAAGTTGATACTTATGCTAGCGAGTGAGATCAAGAAAATAATCATCGAGAAACTGAAAGAATCCAAGTACTTTTCTATGATACTTGATTGCACTCCAGATCTGAGTCACAAAGAACAAATGTCTATAGTATTGAGGTGTGTTGACATTTCAGCAAGTCCAGTGAAGGTAGAAGAATTCTTTTTAGGATTTTTATTGGTGAATGATATATCTGAAAAGGGACTTTCTGATGAATTATTGAATGCGTTGAATAATTTAGAGCTTGATATCGATAATATGAGGGGTCAAGGATATGATAATGGTGCTAACATGAGAGGAAAATATAAAGGGGTACAGAATAGACTACTACAAGTAAATCCTAGAGCATTTTACACTCTTTGTGGGTGTCATAGTTTCAATCTTGCACTTTGTGATATAACTACTTGTTGTATAAAAGCTAAATCTTTCTTTGGAGTGTTGCAACATATCTACACTCTATTTTCATCATCTACTAAAAGATGGAAAATTTTTAAAGATAATGTAAATAGCCTTACTCTTAAGCATTTGTCTCAAACACGTTGGAAAAGTCATGTTGAAAGTATTAGAGCAATAAGATTTCAAGCTCCACAAATAAGAAATGCTCTATTTGAATTGGCAAGAGTTGATGATCCTAAGACAAAAAGTGAGGTGGAGTGTTTGGCAACATATGAAATAGAGAATTTTGAATTCTTACTTGGGATGGTTATTTGGTATGAAGTATTAAATAATGTTAATAGAGTAAGCAAACATTTGCAAACAGAGGACATCCGTATTGACGTTGCTATAGGCCATTTAAAAGGGCTCATTTCATTTCTCAAAAGCTATAGAGAAACTGGGTTTGAGTCGACCTTGATTAATGCTAAAGAGATTGCAAGTGAATTAGACATTGAACCGATATTTCGTGAAAAAAGAGTTATACGTAGAAAGAAGCAGTTTGATGAGATTTCTTGTGAAGAGATGACAGAAAGAGCTGAAGAATCTTTCAGAGTCAATTATTTCTTATATGTAGTAGATCAAACTCTATCATCGTTTCAAAATAAATTTGAACAATTTTAGGAATATGACGATATTTTTGGATTTTTATTTGATTTGGAAAAGCTTAAATCTATTGATGATGCTACATTGAAGTGCCGTTGCATTAATCTTGAAAATTATTTGAAGCATACCACAGTATCTGATATCGATGGAATGAAATTATTTTTTGAGTTGAAAGTTTTAAGGGAAGCAATGTCTACATAAATGAATGGAGTAGCTGATGTGTTAGATTACATTAAGAGAATGAATTATTATTTTGCAAATGCTTAGGTTGCTTACAGGATATTATTGACTATCACAGTCACTGTTGTGTCCGCTGAAAGAAGTTTTTCAAAGTTAAAATTGATTAAGTCTTATCTTAGATCAACCATGTCACAAGAGAGGTTGAATGGATTAGCTATGATTTTTATTGAAAAAAAAAATGTTGAAAAAACTTGATTTGAGTTGTTTGATTACTAATTTTGCATCTCAAAACGTGAGAAAACTAAATATGATGCTAGCTTAATATCTCGGATTGTAAGTAATATTTTATTTAGCAATTCCATCTTTTAGATTGTACAAAATTTTCATTTAAATATAAATATTTTTTTATTTAAATACTGTTATACGTGTAGAAAAACAAAGTATGAGGCCTCAAGATTACCGACTCGCTTAGGGCCTCCGAATTGTCAAGGCCGACTCTGCACACACCCCCACACCATCACCACACATCGCCACCGCCATCTCCACGCCACACACATCTTCACACTACCGCCACACCACACACACACACACCAACCAAATAACTTATCACCACCAACTCCAATAGCACAATCACTATCGTTGCCGTCTCAAACAAATCCACACGTCACGGGAAAATACCACCGCATACGAGATCTACCACAGCCTCATCAGACCCATCTCCACCACCATCTCACTCACCATCACCGCTGCTGCACACCACTGAGCGCAACCACTTGCCACCATCGCTACGAGTACAGTCGCGTGAATCAACAATCACCACAACCACCTCCCCAAGTCCACCATCTCCTCTATCTCTATCACAAATGCAAATGAAGATCGAGCTGAATCGCAGCAAGAGCTTCACTCCGGTGGGTTGCTTTCCGAATCGCAGCAAGCGCTTCACTCCGTAATGGCGCTGTGCGTGGAAGCACCGGTGACTAAAGGGGTGATCGCGCGACTTCAGTCTGATGGGTTGCTTTTCAACAGAGAGAAAGAGACAACAAATATATAGAAAGAGAGAAATAAGGATTTCGACAGAGGTGAGAATAGAGAGGGAAGTGGGGAAAAATAAATTAGGGATTGAAATTGTGTTTGGGTAAATTGATGAATTAATTTTTTAATATATTCATTAATAAAAAAATCTGATTTTTGAAAAACTAAACTTCACACATGATTTGTGAAATGGAATCTGTAAATGTATTAGATTATGTAATTTCCACTTTAATTATACCATGATAGCCTAATTAGACTAAAATAGTCTATTTTAGGGATGTGAAAAATTTCCTACCGGATGGGCGAGGACAAAGAACATCATCTCTATTTCGAAATAACTTCTATGTTTTTCAAACGAAATCGCATTTGAAAAATAAAGTAATATCATTGAACAAATAATTAATTCGGTGTTTTAGGTTAGGACGGTATTTTGATCCTCGAATCCGTTGTCAGACTCTAATTAGATAGCAAAAGAACACATAGACATTAAGCAAACGATTGATGCATATAATTATACAAAATATTTTCCACCCATTTGAAGCCACCCAAGAAACTAAAAATGAAAGCGAAGTACTAAAACAAAAAGATTTACAATGACGATTTAGGAAATGCCATAGACATTTAAAAGAGACTCTATTTATTTATTTATTTTAAAAAAAATTAATAAAAAGCATATTCAAATCAAGCCCTTATTTGATGGAAATTTAAAATTAGATTTTTAGTAAATTTTTATAAAAATTGTGGAACTCGTGAAATATATGATCAAAATTAATTGTTAACTTAAAATTTTAATCAGTACCAAACAGGAGCTAACTCTTTATTTTTGCTTATCAAAATAAGATTTGAATAATTTAAAAAGTCAGATATTTAAATCAATAACTTATTAAATGAAATCATTATATTTCAATCATGCCGACACATTTAGTCTCGTGGACGAAAGCGCGAGAGTTTTTGGAGGTTGCCAGGGCCGGCCCTGGGGCCAAGCCACCTAGGGCCTCAAAAAATGTGGCTTGGGCCTAGGGCCTCAAACTTATAGTAATATCATTATACCAACACAATAGTCCATGTCTGAATCTATTATACCAGCAATTCAGCAGGATCTTGAAATATTGTTACACGCGTAAAAAAATATATAGAGCCTCAAAATAATTTTTCGTTTAAAGCCTCCAAATTCTCGGGGCTGGCCCTGAAGGTTGCCTCAGTGCATCCATAAATGTAACCATTATCAATGTGGAAAATCAACCGAGCGTAATTATTAGCATGTGTTCGTGGATTTCTCTTCTTCTTCTTTTTTTCATTTTTTTAAAATATGCCCTAAATATAGGCTGAATTTTCCTATCTTCAATATATATTCCCGTGTGCAAGTAGTATTACTTTAATATATCAAAAATTCTCATTGACAATAAAACTCAAACTCGTCATTTTTGTCCGTAGTAATGCAGTATCAAAATAACTCATCCAGAAGCTCAAGTACTCGAATAAAAGATAAATTGATTTATTTATATTTGGCCCCGTTTGGTAGCCATTTTTTTCAAAATGTATTTTTTTCTATCTTATTTTCAACCTCACATTTTTTATTAAAATAATATTACACGTAAATCAAAAATTTTTCCTTATTTCTCAACCACACATTTCACATCAATTTACTATTCTAAAATACATTTTTACATAAAAATACCTATCAAACAAGCCCCATGGTTGCCAATTGACTTCCCAATTTAAAAACAAGACATCCACCATAAAGCTGACTAGAGCTTATTTTTTTAGAGCTTTTAAGCCAATTAAACTCAATTTTTTAATCATTATTTCATTATTTCAGTCGTCATTTTTAAATTATTCTCTCACAAATAGGACCCACTTTATTTCTAATTGTCCAAAAATCAATTATCAAAATCTCTACCAAACAAACACTAAAATTGAGAAAAAAATTAAGCAAAACGCACGCATATGCAAAAGGAACTTTTTTATATAAAAAAGTGGCATGATGACATATAAAAACAACATAGTACTACTTAAGAGTGGGTTCGGCATAACCTCCAACCATTTAAAAAAATGAAAAAAGGGAAGAAGACTTACTTCACCTGGAGATTGGGAGTACATCGTTTAAAGTAAAAGAAACTACATTTCATTCGCCGTTACCATACTCCTTGTTATCAATATCTACTTCAAGGTTGGGTAGTGAGAAGA
The DNA here is from genome assembly GCF_002742605.1 of Olea europaea var. sylvestris. NCBI lineage: Eukaryota > Viridiplantae > Streptophyta > Magnoliopsida > Lamiales > Oleaceae > Olea > Olea europaea. The sequence goes on along the minus strand of NW_019267241.1, from coordinate 255,261 downwards.
TTGTAAGGATGTAATCAACAAAATTAACATCCTCTACGAATTTTAAAAACATTTCTCTTATTGAGAATTGAATTTAATTTTTTTTTTTTTTTTTACTTCAGTGTTCACTCTATAATGTTTTAGGTATTTCTACAGTACGATTGCCTGTGGATAACAGCCACTAACCTCCATGTGTATAGATCCCCATACGTGCTTGCATCTTTCCCATCTTCTTAGCATGCGAGCCAAAAACGCCTTTGCCCATGGTTCGTTGCTGCCCTCCGAGCTCAAGTCAAAAGGTACTGTAAAACTAATATTGAATATAATGCATAAGCAAAAACTAAGACCAACCATTTTTACTTTTATTTTTAATAGAAATATCGACAACACCTAGGCTGAGGTTTCCTCAACCTAGAACTATTAGGGCGGTTTGGATACCCTATCTCCCTTTATACATAACCTAACCAGTGGAAGCAACAGTAATTTTTTGTGACTACCTGATTCTCATGAAGTATTGACAAATTCTAAGTTTTATATATGGGAAAGTTAAAGTTACTTCCTTTCCACCTTTTAACAATCTAAACAGCATGGCTCAGCACTTCCCAACTCAATTTACATATTTTGATTTTTCCCTCTCATAATAGGTTGGACCAACTTAGTTCGTATGACCTAACAATAATTAATAATTATTACTCGCAAAACCATGATATTAAACTAATAATATGGGGTAAATCCCTTTATGGAATCTCTTATGAATTTTACAGTGCTACTCTGAAGATTCAGCGGGAATAAGTTTTAGCGGCAAGTGCTTCTTCATCTGAAGCATGAAAAACTTGTTCAAGCGCTATTAATGGAAATATTCAGCAAACGAGATGAGTTTCAAACTGTGAAGTGAAGCTAGACAAATAATCACCAAAGATGCACCTTAAAAGAGGAGTTCTACAATTGAAGCCAATGCCTTCTATTCAATATAAAAAGAAGAAGCATCTTCAAATTACGAGTACTAATTTTTATTTTTATTTTTTTCTGTAGTTTTCATATTGGTTGCACAAAATAGCATAGATTAAAAAAATTAAAAAACTAAAATTAAGAAGATCTACCTCATTAATTCTTGCCGAGATTCTTTACTGGATGTGTGGCCCCTACAGCATCACAAGTTTCAACACAAATTACCTCCAACAGATAGAAAGGCTCAAATTATCAATTAATAAAAATGCTGGCCAGAAGCTTATGCTGAGTTACTTGGATATTATTCTGACATAGTGATATGCCGCATATATTGGTATATATTTTCTTGGGAGTACATTATCTCAAGTAGGTTTTCAGATCATTGTAGAATGGTTTCTTAGATGTGTGACAAAATGCCAACGAATAAGATTCCAAATAATGATATTTGCAATTCAGAATGGAAACAGATACATATATATCATCCATATTGCACTATCCTAACTGTAGAGAACATAATTTCAAGTAGGATCAAGATTACCAGAATAATGCTATATGTTGGTGTCAAAAAGTTATGCAGCACCTTTTGACTCAACTTCAAAGAAATTACGAAAAGCAGAGGGACTGGTGAGGTCGGAATCTGGACTACTTCCAGACTCGAAGGGAGGTATGCAAGCAAGCGTAAAGTGTATTAATAAGAGAGAATTAAATTCTCTCTCTCCCTAAGAAATGGTCC
>NW_019267241.1:215440-253476 GCF_002742605.1 Olea europaea var. sylvestris | reverse complement strand
GGCCCCCCCCCCCCCCCCTCTTATATGGGGAAAGAAATTACGTTTACCAACTGTCTTGGTCATTCCTAGCTACAGTATCCGACCTCGATCCATGTGCCACTTGTCACGTCAATGATTTTTGATTGATGGAACAGGTCAGTAGCATAATGATTACCGCAGGTTTACCGCCTACTCTAGCTTATCTTCCTCCCCATTGGCTGTTTTGGGCAGTTGGAAGACAAATCATTTGCCCTTGAATGATTGCTAATCAGTTAGATAGATACCCTTCTTAAGCATTCAATTAGCCGAACACATAAGGTAAGCTCAATTGAAGCAAAGGGCCAAACTCATTTGGTGTGATCTGCTGGTGTATGGTGGTCAAACTCATCCCTCCGAGGTGGACACATGGCTGGTGACATCACACGTGGATCAAGTTCAAGTGGGTCCTTTAATCCGATGTCATAGATTGGAGGCCGACATTATCTATCCTAGAGCCTGTTTGAGCCCTATTTTTATTGAAGAATGCATTTTGGAATGGTAGATTGATGAAAAATGTGTGGTTAAAAAATAAGAAAAAGTTTTGTGTTAGCGTGTAATATTATCTTATTGAAAAATGTGTGATTGAAAAGAAGAGTGAGAAAAATGTGTTTTGGAAATAGCAGAGATCAAACAAGGGCCTATATTATTGTCTCATGGGTACTCTAAATGAGGAAAAAGTGCCACTCACATAAAATTCCTGATAAATATAATTTCGGTTCAAAAAGGAAACCTAGACATAAGTTCCTTAATATTAGCTTTGGAGCACATAATTTCCACTACGCTTCCAGATCATCAGAACAAAGGTATATACTATAACATTATACCAAAAAACTCCACTGAAATAAGATTCCCATTAATAATATTCGCGATTCCTAATGGAAACCTTAATGCAAGTTTCTATCCGATGATCAGCCATATCCATATAGAATTGCTTTGGAACATATGATTTTATTAGGTTTCCAGGTAATCATAACAAGCGTATAAATACTACAATATGTAACATGGGCTGTCAACAATCTTGTACACACGAGAAATCATGAAGCCCAACAAACCAATGAGATAAGACTATAAACTTCTATTGCGATTTCTTCAAATTATAAACAGATTTTTTTCTTGAGGGGGAAGTGGAGGGAGAGAGTTACCAACTGGGACAAAGTGAATTGATACATTCTAAACATACCTGCAGATAAAAATTTGAAAAATATGAAGAGACTTTGTTGAGAGATTATAAATAGCACGGTCAATATGTTCTTTCCCAAACAAGTACACTACTGGATAACCGAGAAGCCACCTGCAGCAATGGTATATACAGCATTTTAAAAGGTGATTGAGAATGAATACCAGACAAGATTGACACAAAAGCATTTGTAACACAAACACACTACAGGCATTTATTAGGTTGGCTTGACTACTCAAAGTTGAACCATGTAAGTATAAGAGGTTTAATAATGTGGGTGGTTGAGGATCTATTATTCCACTAAAAGACAACAATGTATAGTCAGCCATCCTTGAAGCCAACACAGACATGATTCATGGGGTTTTATTCAAGTTTATTAATGAATGAAAAGAATGTAGTTTAATTTCTCAAGTTGTATCATTCCCCAATTCAATTTGCAAGTAACTGAGTGGTTTTAGTGGACGTGGCTACTGAGAGAGTGGGTCCATGGTAGGCAGCAGTCAACTATTTTCTCCAGGTTTAGAATTGGACTTTTCAAATTTGATTTTAGTACAGATGAGAAAGAAGCGGAAGGAAATTAAGAGGACAGCTCTTCTGTGTGGTGTAATTATTGTTAAATAATGACCTTTTCTTTTCTTTTCCTACCCAATCCATATTTATAACTAAAGAAAAAGAAAAGTAAGTGAAGTGCCACCCATTCCATGCGGAATTTCATTCTAGGTGGAATCGTCCTTAAATTCCTAGACTCCTAGTCATCAGTCATCACACCTTACCAAATGAGAACCTCACTTTCTTAAAATCTCAATAAACCAAACGATAATTACAATTATCCAGTCAAGGTGTAATCCAATTTCAACAAGATGGAAGGTATCAGAAATCTAACAGATTCTTTAAGAAAGTAACCTCTCCCAAGTTCCATATTAACCCGCAAATTAGATGTGGTAGTAAAATATAAAAATTTCAAGGCAAAACAGAACAATGCACATTTGAGGGTAAAAATGGAGAATTACCCATTAAGGGTTGGCACCGTGACCTGACTTATTTGAAGGCAGCAACTGAGATCAATTAACTCAGAAGATGTGGAAGTAACTGGCTCACTAAGAGAGGACCCAGCATTAGCAGTTAAATCTATACCATGATTTTGCAAGGGATCACTATTCAGACCATCAGCAGAAAATACAGAGGCAAACAACTTCTGAGCTGATAGAAGTTCAAGTGCTGCTGAGCTTTTTTCCACTTGAGTTATCATCTGGAATCACAATAAAATAATCTTAGTAAATAAAAAAGGATAAAGAAAAGTATCTCATAGGAATATCCTTAAACTGAAAGAAACCTTTGGAGGATCCTTTTCAAGGTCCACAAAGAGCATTTCGATCTCCAACTTCAGACTTGATTTGATGAAGTCTGCAAGTGCTCTGAAATGTATCAAATAGATCATATCTTCTATAATCATGACCCGCAGATGCTCAAAAATTGAAGACTCCTGAAAGCAGATGACATGTAATGCTAGTGTCAACAACCGATAATCAAACTTCAAGAAAAAAACATTAAAGAGCACTTCGGATCAATACTTCAATCGGAACCATGAGAAATAGTCAAAGAAATAAAAACAAAATTTCAGCAATGACATCTCACAACCGATACTGGTTTCCATTTTCAGGCATATGCAGCAACTTTTTCCTTATCATTTTATGTTCCATGATAGTAACCAAATAAAATGCTATAAACACAACTCTGAATTTAGCCATTAAGCTTCTCCTAGTGGAGCTTAATATCCTAGGCTGGGGAGAAAAGTGATGGCCAACCTAATATATTCCGAGTCATTGACTTGCATATCCTCTGTTATAAAGCACGTCTTGTAATAGTTTTGTGTGCCTTAATTAGCCGACAGAAAGTCGTGCAAGTCGATGGTGAATGATGAATGGATAATCATGCATTTTCTCCAACACATCTTATATTGCATCATTCTCAGTGGCTTTTGTGCACAAATTCAGGATAATAATAGTAACACCGAAATTAGACTAATGCTTGTCAGTAACATGACAATATGCTGGAACGTCTTCATTCTGTCACCTCTGAATGGATTCTGAGTCAAGTTGTCAAGATACTACATTGTAATATCACTAGTCCAGAAGGCTCAGTTGAATTAATTAGGTACAATCCACTTCCTTACCCTTTCATTTGCAATCATATCCTAGGTGCTTCCTCTCTTTTTATAATCACATAGCAATCAAATATGTACAACACACATATATGCCATGACAGAAGTGCACATGTTTCCCATTTTTCTTCTAGGTATAGTGGAGAGTCAGGAAGGTGAAATTCAAACCAAGGATTAGATATGCTAAGCACCTGAAGTGGAAAGAAGTAGAAAGCCAAAAGAATGCACAAATCTAGTCTTTAAAATTGTAGATTTAGCAAGAACAGATACGCCCCAGAGAAACTGTAATACCCTTTAATCCTAACAACTACGTCTAGCCAGAATACAAGGCAAACAGTAGTGGAATCAAATTCAGCAAATGTGAAGTCACGACCTATGTCAGATACCAGGTGAATGTCTAAAAATACTCTAGAGTGAACTTCAAGATTAAAAAGCAACAACATGAATAATCGTCAAACTATCTGATTAACCTTATAAAATTTACATTTTCTCCAAAAAAAAATTAATCAGTTAGAAAATTATGTCAGTAAAAATAAGACTCCAAAGACTATATATTCAGACACAGCTGTGTAATAGTTTGCTAAAAAAATAATAATAATAATAATAATAATAATAATAATAAAAATAAAAATAAAAATCTACATAATTTCTATTTCGAAAAGCTGATAAGGAGGCTCAAACCTGTTTGCAGTGTTTGAGAAACGCACAAAGTCGTTCCTGCAGTTCGGGCATCTTACCTCCATAATCTACCATTATAACTGGTCTCGTCTCAGTGCATAAGGCCAAAACATCTGTTTAAAGAAAGTCACTTAATCGTTCATCTTTCTATTAAAAACCACAATTGACCCATCAGTTATAATCCTATCAATAACTGGAAACTAGAATTGGAGTTCATACAAAAACAGTCTACTCCCATAAAATTAATTTCTCCCCATATCTGAACGAATAAGATTAACTAATGAAACCCACAAATTGAACAAAAAATTGAAATTTGAAGGAACCAATAAGTTCCCGTAGAACAAAACTACAATTAATAAATTTGGGAAAATTAAAACAAAAAGAACTAGTTGAAACCTGTCTCAAGACGACGCTTAGAAGGATGCTTGAGTCGCCATTTTATTTGAGAGATTGAACTTTCAAACACTCTCAGTATCTCTTCTAATTCTCCAACCTCCATTCAAATACTTCTAAGGAAATGATTATCGCTGTGTGAAGAGAGTGTGCAGCTACGGGTTGCAGAAAAGGAGGAGACCAAAAGGTTTGGAGTGGGACTAAAGTGAAACAATTTTGTAACTTCGGCAAGAACTTATGCTAAACCAAAGTTCGATACTTGACTGACACATTGTAAAAGTTTAATGCCGAGCGGAGCCATAGATTTTAGAGAGTGTTTGTTAAAAAGCCCATTCAAGCAATCTATTTGGATAAATAACCTTATTTCAATGTTTGTTAGTCAAATAGCCTTCGAATATAAAATACAAAAAATAAATAATATCAAAGGTCCAACACCCCCCACCAAATATCTCTTTCAATCCAATCAAATTCCTCATTTCATCTTCATAAATCATCGACTTGCTTTCCCTGTACTCGCTATTGTAAATTTTTGTTATTCATTACTTCACCCATCTTCTCCAATATTTTGAGCGTTTGAATAATAATTTTGATTTTTATACCATTTACATTGAAATCTTTACTATATTTGAAAAAAAAAATGTATTTTTTTTTTTAGAAATATCGTGTATATTGGTACTTTTATTGTTGAATATAATATGAAATGATATTTTGATTGATTTTGTGTTTACATTTGGTGTATTTTGACATTCCGCAACTATTGAACAATAACGACGTTCCAATCATTATTTTTACTGTAGAATGACTCTACATTCGTATCGTCCATGTAAAACAATAGTACAACCATAAGTATAATATGTGTTTGAAAACTGGGATAATCGCATCACTTGTATGGATCGTGTACCACTGTGCAAGAGACATGAACGATGAAGATAAAACAACACATCTACTATTTTTGTGGTTTATGATATGCTGCTTTTGTAATATTGAAAAATGATGGTGGTGTTATAATGTTCTGTTTTTGTCATTTTGAAATGCTAGCTATTCATAATGTTTGGAACGATTGATGTTGTCAATATCTTAGAATTGATGAAATCATAACTGCAGATATATTGTTATTTTGTTGTTATAAAATATCATTGGTGTCATTTTAAGTATTTCACCGATAAAATATAGAAATGATGTTCAAATATTAAATATTATTAATTTAATAGCAACTAATTTCAAAGACATGATATCAATTATTCATATCGTATTTATATATGTAACGATACTTGTGCCATTTCCACAACAATAACAGCACTTGTGCTTTTCTCTTTTTTCATGTGTGATTAAGAATGAGCATATCTCTCAAATTTTATAAATTTCATGTTCATCTTACAACTTAAATGAGTTCAAATAATTGATTATCGGAGCTCGAATGGGTCATAGGCAATCATACTCGTGTTTATAGATAGTACATTTGCCGTTATGTTGCATAAAAAGTTTAAAACAAGGTTATCCGTTTATATAACTCAAAAGAAAATGGATAAACTTTTGCCAACTAAATTTTCACAATATGGATTGATTTATTTAGTTCTAGAGCAATAAATACCAATATATACAGAAGTAGTTTACGTATACTCCAGATTTTAATTGAAATGTTTCCAATACATGACAATCATGAAAAAATTATGAGTATCTCGTAACGAATCAAAATTCAAAAATGAACAGACCACTTTCTTTCTTTCCTTCACCATTATTCATTCCACCTCATCCTCAATTCAAACCCATAATTAATAAAAATAAAATCTGGTGAAAGATTAAAAAGACCCTCCATATTGGAATGCTAATTCACAAATCCAACATAAGAAAGCTAACTTTCATCTAGGAAACTTACATACAAAAGCATAACACAAAAAATACAAATAAAAATTGACAATTAAGGTTTGAGTAATTTGCACCGTAGAGAACATAAGTGTCTAGGATTGGGGCGGTGGCTCGAAAACAGAGTTGGGATACTGTAGATAGTCCTTGTAGAGCTTGCAATACAGCAACGGTGGTGGGTATGTTACTGTAGGCATTTATAGTAAATTTTAGTACTCCTCTTTCTTGATTTCTCTCAATGCTGACACCAAGCCAATAACTCTGTCGTTGAAGAAGCCCTCGATGCACAAATTTCGAATCTTCGAAGTTTTATTGGATAGAAGATGATGAAAAGGTAAAGAGGAAGACAACTCTAATTTACTTTCAAAATGAAGAATAAGGTTTTACAGTGACGTCGAAGGAGAAATGACGGGTGAAATGAGGAAAATTTGGGGAGATTTTTCTACTTGGCCTGTTACTATTTTTTTTTTTATGAAAATGTCTATATTACCCTTAATAAAATGATTCTTTCTATATTGCAGTATATGTCCTAATCTTTTAAACATTTTATCTTCTGTTAACTCTATTTTGGATATATAAAATCATTTTATGATCTAATAAATAAGAATAATCTGCAATATTCATTTCATATTTTCTAATTAAAGTACTGTATTCTTTAAATGGTAAATTTGTATTTTTTTAATTGAGATATATTATTCTTTATTTTTTCTAACATTCTTTCTAATAAATTATCTAATCTCTCAGTTGTATATCCTGACATTTACCAAAATAATTATCATGCAATTATCCCTGTTATTCTTTTAAGATCTTTAAAAAAAAATTCATTCTAATTTTAGCAAAAATTTAATAGTTTTACTTTAGGTTTGATCTAGACTTGTATTCTTAGAACCGAGTGACCTTCGAGTTCTGAATTTGTAAAATGTTTCCTCCAACGGCCTCCTGCCTTCATGGAATTGTTATTGTTTCAGCTACTTGCTTTTACTGTATCAACTTCTAAAGAATAAAACTCTAGACTTCTGTTAAGAAAAACTCTCTTTTTGCTAAAATAAGAAGAAAACTTTCTATTTGATCTTTCAAGAATCTATGGGAAAAAGATTTAGAAACTCATATTGATATCAAAATATTGAAATTTTATTTCTATTAAGATTGATACAAGACTTTAATTTTGGTACAAGGAGTTTCCAGAAAAACTGGTTTTTAAACTGAGAATAGGCTATTGCTTCCAACTTGAGAATTCAATATAGGATGAGATGATATTCTTCTATCGTAATGTCTCTATTTATACAAATTTTTGAGACTCTATTACATCATTGAATATATCAGCAAGGCACACTTGCCTCTCTATTTTCTTCCTTGGGCCTACATCTTCACATGTTGGTTCAATTTTTCAAAGAGTATCTTTATCTTCAATGTCTTCATATGTAGTATTATTGTCTTTCATACACCTTTGTCAAAAAGGTGCTTTGTCTTCTTCTTTCATTTTTTCACATGCAGTTGGGGCACTCCCTTAGTTGGCAGGATTCTTTTATAGTGGTAGGACATCTTGGAAATTTATATATATTAAATCTTGTAATATAGTCTTTTAAAATTTCTGATTTTGCATATCTTCCATTAGAAGCATCCAATTTTCATATTGGCATAGGCACGAGAATTTTGTATCAAATAAGTTTTTGGCAATGTTGTAGATGACTTTAATTCCAAGTGCTCTTCTATGTCTGATCCATGATTTTGTCACTGTTGGGACTTTTCTATTATTCTCTGTAACATCAATTTGGAAATTGGCTGCAACATATCCAATTGAGATTATGTATTCAACTGGATAGTAAACGACTCCATTATATTCTAGACTGATTGAATAGAATTTTAAAAATATCTTCCTTCCTTTGGCAAATCTGGATACATTCTTAATGAATATGTCATCAAACTTTGAAATTTCAACAAAATCTTTTCCTGGATAAATCAAATCCATGAATTCAAGTCTGTCATGATTTTTATAAATGAAAGGTCACCTCCTTCCATGGCTGTAATTCTAGGGTAAACATTATTTCCTGGAGAAATGAAATATGAATTACTTATTTTTATTTCATAAGTGATTTTGACTATTTCGGCATATTTTTCTTCGTTTGGATCTAAAGAGATTTTATCTTCTTGGTCTATGATGCTGATTGTTTTCATATCTCTTTTATCTCTATTTATTATAACTTTCTTGGTTGATGATACAGAAATAGAATCTCCTTTATTATCAGTTTGTATATTGTTGTCACGTCTGGGTCCGCTGCTGCTTCCAGCTGTCCATGTTAGGTATTGATTTGGAAAACTCATTTCTGAGCTCTTTGGTATATCTGTTTCAAACAGTATATTTTCAGTTGTGCTGCAATAGCATCAACTTGATTTTTGAATTCAATGGCATATTTATGATGTTCAGTGGTGATATTCAACAATATTTTCATATTTGAGTTGAATATCTCTGAGATTGGGATTGCTTCAGAGCTTATATCTTCGGATTCTTCTCTAAGAAAATTTGTCCTTTCTTGTATATGTAGAATAGATCAGTATAACTCCATCGCCTTGATTTTATCCATCAGCAAATTCTATATTTTTGCTGAGAAAATCTGCAAGAAAATTATTAACTCTTTTAATATGGACTATATCAAATTATAAAATGCCAAATAAGCTTGTCATCTATGAAACCTTCTGTATTGTGGTTCTGAGGGTAATTTATTTTTGACTAATCCTGCAACTTGAGAATTATCAGTTTCAACAATAAATTTTTTGGATAATAAAAACAATGAGAACTTTTTTATTTCTCTAATAATTGCTAGTAATTCTTTTTCATGAGTGGTGTAATTTATTTCTACTTGGTTAAATGTTCCACTTGAGTATCTACAAATTTCATTAATATCTGTTTTTAATATTGCTGCCTAATATTTATCTGAGACATCAGTATTAACAATCAAATTATCTTTTTCATCTGGTAGTCTTAATTTTGGTAAATTTTTGCATTCTTCTTTTAATGATTTAACTATTTCTGTATATTTTTCATTCCATCCCTTAGTATTTATTTTTCTAAGTAAAACTTGGATTTTATGTATTTTCTTAGAAAGATTTTCAATAAATCCTTCTGCATAGTTTAAACAACCTAAGAATTTTTGTATTTGTTCTTTGGATTCTAATTTATCGGAAAACTTTCTATCTTTTTGGATATATGTGTTTGTAATTTTATCCCTCTTTTATCTATTGATAATCAAAGAAAGTTCATCTCTTGTTTTTCTATTATAGATTTCTTCTTAGATAATACAATTCCTTCTTTTTTACATTCATTAATAAATTAGATTAAATGATTTCTATGCTCTTCTTTACTATTAGAACACATTAATATATCATCAATATAAACTATTAGAAATTCATTAAACTTTTTAAATATATTATCCATCTTTCTTTGATATATTTGTGGTGCATTTTTCAAACCAAATGACATAACTAACCATTCATATTTTCCTTGAGGTGTACTAAATGCAGTATATTGTATACTATCTTCTTCCCTTTTTACTTGCCAAAATCCTAATTTGCAATCAAATTTAGAATAATATTATTTTCCTCTTATAAAATTTATTAGTACTTCTTTATTTGGTAAAAAATAACCATCAAATTTAGTATATTTGTTTAATTCTTTATAATTTATAACCGTTCTAGCTTTTTCTCTAACTTATTCAGAGTGTTTCATAACTATAAATGCTGGACTACTATGAGGTCCATTACTAAGCCTAATAGGTTTTTGTTTTAACAATTCTTTTATCTGGTTCTTAAATTCTTGTATATCTTCTATTGTATACATAATTGGTCTTACTCTTATTATAATATTTTCTGTTAATTTTATTTTAACTTTTGGGTGATGTAGTTTCTAAAATAATAATGAACTTTCTCCATAAACCTTTTCCAATTGTTCAAAGATTTTTTCTATATTCATTTCTATTCCTGTTTTTAGAACCTTTTTATATGATATTCTTTTATTTTTTATTTCATTATTAGGAATTGGTGTTTTCTCCCAATTATCACAACGCTAGGCTGACTGAACTTTATAAGGTTTAAATTCTCTAGAAATTTTTAATAAGTGTCCACAAGGTGTTCGTAACATTATCATATAATTGTTTTGTTTATAATATTGAAATTGTTGTATGAAATCATTTCCTAATAATATATCACATTCTAATTTATCATATCTATAAATTTTATTTATTGTTACTTATTTACTTCTAAGAATTATATTAACTTTATCAGCACTATTAATTATTTGAGTACTTTCTCCTGTAACACTAGTTATTTTTATATTACTATTATTATTCCATGATTTTATTAAAAAACTTTTAAATATTGTTATATCACTTCCTGTATCTATTAAAACACATGTTGTAATATTTGTTTCTACAATAGTAATTTAGATATACACAGCCAATGGAAAAATTATCTGATTATTCATCTAATTCTTTTTGCATAATGTAGTTTGTCCATTATGAACAATATATAATCTTTCTCTTTTTATACTATAATTTTTTAATTCATTTAGAACACTCATTCCTAAAAGTATATGGGGATTTATATCCATACTTCTATCTATATAACATGGTACTATAAGATCTATTCCTCTTATTTTTATTGGTACTTTAACTTCTAAATTTGTTATATGTACTTGTCCCTCAAAATTTACATATTTATACGGCTCAGTTTTATGAGTTAATAAACCTTTATTTCTAATAGAAGTTATATGACATTCACTAGCTCCTGTATCTATTAATATATTTGGTCCATTTATATTTTTTCTCCATTATAATATTCTCCTTCAATTTTTATGTTTCCTACATTTCTATAAAGTTTTACTTCTTTTATTTGCTAATTTCTTCCAACTGATTTTTATTAGGTATTTTAAAATTTTTTGATCTTTAATTAATTTTCCATCCTTAAATGTTATGTTATTAGAACATCCTCCTTCATTTAATTCTTTTATTTTAGGTTTATTTTTTGCTATACTAAATTTATATTCTTCTGGAATTAAACTTATTTGTTTATTTGGTTATATTATTTTACTAATATCTTTACATTTTTTATGAACTTCAATATATGGTTTACTGGAATAAATATTTTCATAATTAGAATTGGTAAATGTATATAAAGCTCTATATTCTAGTCATAATTTGATCACCTGGTTGCATAATATCATCTCTATGAAACTTGAAATGTAGTTCTAAAACTTCATTAAAATTTCTATCTTTTAATGATACACAATATTTTGGATAACATGTAAACATAATTTTTTGATATGCTAAATTTCCTTCTATTATTCCTAAATGACTATTTTTTAAATTTATTATTCTTCCATCATGTAAGGTTATAGTTAAAGGTGAATCTATCCCTTCTCTAAATAGTAATTTGAACATTATTTGTATTCCTGCTAAATAAACATATTGGATTTTTTCACTTTGTTTTTTCACTAATCTTTGTTAATAGTTCATCAACTGTATTTCTTGTTAAAAGATTTATTTTATGTTGCCCATAAGTCGTTCTTATATCTATAATTTTTTCTATTTTGTGATATTCATTTATTACTATTCTTTCTCTTTTTCAAATTCTATCAAAGACTTCCCATTTTTCTATTTTTAAATCTAATGATAATTTTTGCAGTTTTCTAAACTTATTATTGTCAAAAGTGACTTTTAATCTATATTCTTCTATTCCTTCATATTCTCATATATTTATATTATTATTTTCTATTTCTTCAATTTCTTTATTCAAATCCTGATCCATCTTCTTCTGTTTCACTTATATATATTTCTTGATCATAATATTCTTCAATATCTAATATTTCACTTAATTCATATTTTTTTTCTAAATATTCTTTTTGTAATATTCTTACTTTCTTTTTATCACAATCAGAGCTTTTATGACCTATCTCTCCACAATTCCAACATTTACATTGGCTTTTATTTTTCTGTGGATTATATGGATTATTTTTTCTTTTATAATACATTCTTCTAGGTTTTATATATTTTTTTATTAAAATTTCTAAAATTTTTAAACTTTTTATTTTTATATTTTCTTTTATTAACTCTTCTTTCAGAATTACATCCTCATTGTACAGGGGTTTCCATATCTTCACAACATATTTTAATTAATTTTCCTAATTTTTTCATTAATTGTCTTTGTTGACATATATATACAAGTCTTTCAAATAAAAATTTTATTCTTGAACCTAAAGTTCTAGGTATTTCAGTATTATTTCTAACATATTTTTCAAATTCTATTTTAAAATATATTTCCCATGAACCTGGTAACTTATTATAATACATATCTTGGTATACTTCTTGGTTTTCATTACTATAGAATTGAACATAATAATAATTTTTAAATTCACAAGTATATTATTTAATTTTACACATATCACATATTGTTAAGTTTATTAATTTTATTCTAGCATTATTTTTTTCTCTTATTGATTCTTCTTCAACTTTTTTTATCCAATTTTCTCCTAAAAATTCATCAGAAATATATTCCACTAATTTTTCTATACCTTGTCTATCTGATTTGATTATTTCTGTTTGTACATTTCTTTTTATTAATATTTTTGTATCATTACTTATTCCTTCCCACCAATTCCTAACATCTCCTTCAAAAGATGCTATTAAAAAATCTATTCTTCTTTCAGTACTCTCCCAAGTATCATCTTTATTATATAAAAAGAATAATATCATTGAGTCTGTCCAAATTAATAAAGCCTTTTTAGTATCTATTTTACAATTTAAATTTAGTTTTAGTTTTGTTCCTCCATGATTAATTGGTTTATCATAATTATCATTTAATTCAAACCTATCTTTCTATTTATTTCCTTTAGGTGGTTGTCTATCTCTTACTTTATCATAGAATTGTTTATATGGTTTATTATATATAGGTGCATGGCTTTCATCTGTATCATGTAATTCTTGTTTAGAGATTCCTGTTGGATTAGGTCTTCCTCCAGTATTCATTAAAACTTGGTATTTACTTATATCAGTTAAACTTAATTGATCAAAATTTTCTATTAATAAATCTAACTCTTCATTCATTTTTATCTTTTTTTCTTCTATTTTTAATTTTCCTAATGATTTTTCTCTAAATTCTTCTTCTTCTTCTAGTATTTTTGGTAATATATTATTTCTAAATTCATCGTCCATGCATCCTGTTTCTATCACTATATGTTCTTTTTCTATATGTTTCTTTCCCATTCGAGTCATTTCTTTTTCTATAAGTTTTTTATTTATTTTCTTATCTTTATTTTTATTATTTTCTTTTAATTCTCTAATCTCAATTTTTAATATATTTATATCGTTTCTTGTTTCTTTTACTTCATTTCTCAAATCTTGTATATCATTTATTAACATTTTTATTAATGATTTTAATTCTTCCATATATTCACTTATTGACATCTTAACTTTTTCTTATTTCTAACTCATAAGTTAATTTGCATCTTTTATCTTCCTTTTTAGCTATTATTTTCCTAAATTTTCTTTCAACTGTTTTTAGATCTACTAATTCTTCATTTACTATAGTAAAATATTTGCTCTCAAGTTTTAGTCTTTCACATTTTAATTTTGTTAATTGTCTATTTTTTGATATTCTCATTCCTTCTGGTATTAATATTATATTTCTTATTTCTTCTTGTATTTTATTCATTTTTAAAAGTAATTTATTGAATTTTTGATGTGTATTATCAATTGTACTCATATTTTTCTATATAATATAAATTATTTTCTTCATCTTCATATATATTAATAATTTTCTCGTATGTATATATATCCTTTATTGTTTCTATTATTAATTTTTCTAATATTTGTTCTTTTATTTTTTTAGGAAGTTCTTTAATTATTGTCAAAGTCATTATTTTTAATTTATTATGAATAGGTTTTAAAAATATATAACTACATTTTTCTTCTTCTAAACACAAATAATTATTTATTTTCTTTATTTTAATTTCCATGGTCTCTATGGCTCTAATACCAATAAATGGAGGTGCTACTTAGAGTGAACATAAATCAAATAAATTGGTAATCTATTAAAATTTATACAGTATTTTGATTTTGTAAGGACTAAAATGAAAAATTTCTGTATTTCATCAACTTATTATGCAATATTATAAAGCGGTGTTTTGGGTATCAAAATTAGCCAAAGGCTATTTTGAAAAAATGGCCTTTTTATTTGGGTCATTTTCATGTATTTCCCCGGGAAATTTGGGGGTTATTGAGTTAATAATTGAAGGGCAAATTTGTCAATTAAAATATTTTGAATTATTTTATTTTTTTAAATAATGGTCAAAAGCCAATTATCAAAATTCTTTACCCAGTTCCAGTTCGGCCATTTGGCCAAATCCCCCTAAATTTTAAACCGATTGGTCATTGATCCGATAGAGGAACGTAATCAATGAGTTAGTTATTCAATCGCTGCGTCCCTAGTTCAATCAATTACTTGTTTGGTTGGTCGAGTTTTCGAGCTGACAATCTAGATTACTATTTTGTCTATAAATATAGAGGTATTGTACACTTTTCAACAACAATCAATTAGTATTCAAAAGGCAAAATTATTCCCTTCTTCTACTACTAGTATAAAATAATATAAGAAAACTAAAATATATTCCGGTGTAAAAGAAATTAGAAAACCTATTCTAAACAAGAAACAAGAACAAAATGTTCAACCTATTACAACTAGATATCTTAATATAAATATCTAACTTTTATTCTATTTACAATAGGATTGTCCTACGTCAATTATTATTATTTTGGGGCTCTCGGAAAAAAAGTTCATACAAGTTAAGTCTAAATTGTTGAAGTTAAAAGAAGAGAGTAATATTCTTTCATTATATAATTATTTAATAATGTATTTTTTAAGACAAATTTTGGTCGTTGAGATAATTATTCTTTTTTATCTGATTACTTTGAAATTTTAAAGATGGCTAAGATAATATTTTTATTTTATCTCTTTTAAATTCAATAACTTATTTAATTAAATTGAGATTTTAAAGATGAATTAGATAATATTTTTTATTATCTTTATTTTTAATTCATTATCGTATCTGATTACTTGAAACTTTATAGTTTAGATAATGTTTTTGATTTTATCTCTTTTTAAATTCATTATCTTATCAAAATACTTTGAAATTTAAAAGAATTAAGAACTTTTCAAAGTGCGATAAATACTCATATTTTCTCATTCTTAAAGATACCAGTTTACTTTTGACCTCATGAAATTCATATATGCCACTAAAAAACACACCTGTGTATCGATTTTTTTCAATTTATTTCAAAGTTGAATAAATTATATCAGCAGCATTTATTTTTCCTCGAGTTAGATTCAAGTTTCTCGTAGAGTATGAAGGTAGGATACTATATGTGCAAGTCGATTGCCCTTTCAATATTGTAAAAAAAAATTTGTAATATTTATAAATGAAATGTTAACTGACATATGGATCTTTAATGAAATGAAACTTCAGATACCTTTGAATTCTTTGAAAATAAATAGAAGTATTATAGCGTACTCAATTGATCATCAACTACTCGTAATAAAAATGGAGGTATGGAATATCATTAACTTACATTTAATATTATGATATTAATTTTGGATTGCACGCATCGTATTGAGCTTTAGAATATTTACTTCTTAAATTATAAATTTGTTAGATCGGTTCGAACTGAGATGGTGGCTCAATATTGTAATAGATTATCAAGTAAAAGCTTCATAAACAAATAGTAGATAAAAGCTGTGGGAATTTGTTTGAAAGTAATTGAAAAATTGGTTAAAACCAAAATAAAAAGGTGTGACTTCGTGTTAATTTTGGCCAAATATTTGAACTTGATTCGATGGTCAAATTATAAAAGTAAATAGACCAACTTATTTTACTCGTCAAGTAGATCGTCGTGGTTTATTTGGATTCTTAAAATCAATTCCGGATGAATGAGAAACTACGGTCCAAATTTGGAAGAATGAAGTGTTACAACTTTTCGAAATGATATAGATTTGAAATGAAGTGTTGCAACTTTTCATAAAAAAATGCTGAATTTGGGATGTGTCCCTTCACCCCTTGGACATGTATTTGTCATTCCAATTCATTCCATAATTTCATATTATTTATTTCATGTCAAGTTACATAAAATACATTGTAGAAGTGACTATGTCTTGCATCACAGTCATGTTTTATGGTAGAAAGGAAATTTCGTTCGAGTTCACTGATCAAAGTCATTTGGAGTGCTCCTATGGTTTGACGTGGTCTTGTATCTTGGGAGATGACTGTCGGAAAACCATTAACACCGATGCGGGCAAATTCATCTTAAGGAAAAAATGTCAAACACCTGTCTCGGCCAAAAATTCATCACTAGTATTTTTTTTTTCATTTTCTGATTTCTCTTAATTATGGTTTGATTTCAGAAACTGATTAACATTAATTACATGTTTGTTCTGCGAGGTTTGATTCAAAGGCTTTCATTCAAGAGTCGAAAGAAATGAATCCATATTCATGTATTCGGATTTGGTAACTTTTATGTTTTGCTTCTTAAATCTTATTTCGGTAAGTCAAAATTAAGTTTCGATTGCACGCAAATAAATGGTATACTTTTGTAAATATAAATTGCACATTATCGGTGTTATTCCCAACAATCTTAAGATGAATTTATGCGTCTTGTGCATTTCATATTATGCTTTACGTGATATTAAATATGCTCACTAACCGGATGGCAGAAGATAAGCCTTCCTTATGATTTTGCGGCACAAACTAGGCTAAAGGTTAAACTGCACTGTTTGTAAATACTTTGTCACTTAATTTGTAAATACTTTGTAATTGTTACCATGGTTAATGGTTAAAAATGGTGGATAATGGATAAATCTTTCCTAATTAATTTGTTCATTTTGACAGTTTGTAAGATGGTGACTATTCATTGTTTTAAATGTATAGCTGCTAATGACTATGAATTTGAACAAGTGCATGTGGTGACTTTTCATTTTAGTAAGAATTGTTTGTAATTTCTCACTGCCTACAACTTCATGGGATTTAAATCGTAAAATTTGTTTATATGTATTATATTTTGCATAAGTGTTGAAATATTATTGCGCATGAAATAACGTGAAAAAGCATATTACAATAAATTGAAAGATCGTGTCTGTCTACTATAAATTAAAGGTAGTAATCCTTAATTAAAAGAAAAATGTTAATTGGATCTCTATGGCAAATGCCATAAAATGGAGGCATGGCACCTAAACTTTCACATGAAATGAATTTCACCAAAGTATGAAGGCAATAATTGATATATCACATGGATTTCAATTAGTTAATTTATTTAGTGATAATCACTCGATGAAATATTTTGACAAATGCGTGTGCATGGAAAATATTTGAATAAAGAGGCATCGTTTGGTGCCTACCCATATTGTTGGATATGGGTTCTTATCTTGGTGAAAATTTCAAATCTTGTTGAGTCTCAATTAATTTAATAAAATTAAATGAGACGATTTCTGCAAAATTATATTTGTATAAGAATATGACAAAATGTTATTTGTCCTAATTTGATTACTAGGAATTGCTGGAAAATTGTATGAAATATTCTAGGATCAATTGAAATGAAAATGTGTCTTTTCATATGAATAATCATGACTTTTGGTATGATTATTTTCCAATGGTGTGTCTCTTTATAGAGAATAACTCAAGAGGTGTGTCCTTGTGTAGGGTTGTGTCTCTTGAGAACACAACTTTTCAACCCGTGGTTGATTCGTTCGTTCAAGTTTAAATATGGTAAATATGTACTTTATTATTTGACATGAAATGAAACTATCAAGTAAAATGTCACAAATGTGATAAGTTACATATGTTTGGAGAAGTTCCAATTCTTATGAATCAAGATGTTTAGCCCTCTTCACTATTGAAATTGAGTTCATTCATGAGACCAATTAAATTGGTTTATGCTTGGAAATCATTGTTAGTTTATATGGCCTTGATTTAATTTGGATGATCAAATTAAAATAACTGGATTGAAGTACGTTATATTCAACTTTAATTGAAATAAATTGTGAGTCGACGCTGCTATTTTGAAAGTACTTAGACTTTCACGAAGCACTCAATACGAATATTATCTAAAAGATAAATGAATTGAATTATGAAAGAGTTGCTGAACCCTAAGTACGATTGTAACTCAAAGATGTGGGGGTTATCATAAATGCTCATGAGCTTGAATGAAAAGTTCAAAACTTGTGGATGCAACATTACTAGTTACATATTTATTCCTAATTGAGGAATTGAGAGGGTAACTCAGTTTAACAATTAGATTTGCTCCTATCTTATAATCATAGAAAGAATCTATGAAGGTGAAAAGTTAAAAAGCCCCTATATTAATTATAAGGATAATATACACTAAGTCTAAAGTGGATGAAATGGGTAGAAGCCAAATGTGGCGGTTGTTTGGACATGCAAAAACAATCGGAATACTTATTTTGAAATCCACTAGTAAACATGGTTGACTAGTGTAATAATTAGATAGAAACCCTCTAACGGTGCTGTTTGGATTTAATTAAGATTTAGACAAAGCTAATAAGAAGCATGTAGCTTCTTGAAAGGATTTCTTGATAGCGACAATTTGTATCTATTAAATGAAATCGATCGTTGGCTAGCAATATTTGATAAGATATTAAGTCACATGTAATGGTAGGTCTAGACGTATAAGTCATAAATATAATATCATTAACCAATTGATCTCAATAGTGTAAACTCGTGGTACCTTTAAGAGATTTATCAAGATATTAAGTATACTGCATATTGAAAGGAATGAGATTTAAACATACTACGTTAGAGTCCTTGTAATGGTAACCCTATCTTGTTGACTGGAGATCTTAAGATCTTGGTTTAAAGGGACAACTAAATTATAAGGATTCCACAAAGCACTAAGGAAAATAATTTTCTAACTCATTCCTATGATATTAAAGTACTTTCTGCAGAGTTATAAGAGGTTAAGATAATATTTTAATGATTCTTATATCTCGATTAAGTCAAGTGAAGTAGGGCAGAATACTCTTAATAGGAGTTCACCTATGTGAGTGTGAAGTGGGACCACTTCAATGAAAATTATTCAAGGCTTGAATTTTCTAAACACTCGCAGAATCAAGAAGGGTTCAGGGCCAAAATGAACCAAATCATGAGAACCATGAAAAATTTAGGAAATATATTGTGTGAGCATTATTGTCTTAGCTTACACTAAAGGCTGAATGATTCAAGACATCACGTTCACCAATTAGCCGAGTAAGTCCGATGGTATTTCACTAAGGGAGGTTCAAGGCCAGAAGCTACCATCGTTGATGTAGTGTTTTTCCACTCTCTCTCTCTACTAGCGTCTGTATTATCATTTGCATATGTATACTCGAATTTCCATTCAAGTGGGGGATTGTTGGAATTGGCTTAAAAATAATTGAAAAGTTGGTTAAGACCAAAATGAAAAGTTGTGATTTCGTGTGAACTTAGACCAAATATTTAGACTTGATCCGATGGTCAAATTATAAAAGTAAATAACCAACTTATTCTACTCGTTGAGTAGATCATAGTGGTATATTTGGATTCTCGAAATCAGCTCCAGATGAATGCGGAACTGCGGTCCAAAGTTGGAAGAATGAAGTATTGCAACTTTTCGAAATGATGCAAGTTTGAAATGAAGTGTTGCAATTTTTCATGAAAAAAATGCCGAATTTAGGGTGTGTCCCTTCACCCATAACCCTTCATCTTCTATATATAGGATCCCTTGGACGTGTATTTGTCATTCCAATTCATTCCATAATTCCATATTATTTATTTCATGTCAAGTTACATAAAATACTCTGTAAAAGTGATTATGTCTTGCATCAAAGTCATATTTATGGTAGAGAAGGAATTCCGTTCGAGTTCACTGGTCTAAGTCATTTGGAGTACTCCTATGACTCGACATGATCGTTGTATCTTGTGAGATGATTGCCAAAAAATCGTTAGCACCGATGCGTGGCAAATTCATCTTAAGGGAAGAATGTCAAACACTTGCCTCGGCTAAAAATCCATCACTCGCATCTTTTTTTTTCTTCGTTTTTTAATTTCTCTTAATTATGGTTGGATTTCAGAAACTGATTAACATTATTTACCTATTTGTTTTGTGAGGTTTAATTCAAAGAATTACCTACTTTCGTTCAAGAGTCGAAAGAGATGAACCAATAATCATGTATTCGGATTTGATAACTTTTATGTTTTGCTTCTCAAATCCTATTTCGATAAGTCAAAATTACGTTTCGATTGCACGCAAATAAATGGTATGCTTTTGTGAATATAATTTGTATATTATCGGTGTTATTCCCAACAAAAGCTTCATAAACAAATAGTAGATCTAATAATTGTTAGAATGTCCAATATTTTTTACTTGGCAACTTGTTACACTGCTTAAGCACCATTCGAATTTGACCTGATCTAACTTGAAATTTCTAAATTTAAGGAGTGAGTATTTTAAAACTCAATAGGATACATGGAGTTCAAAATAATATCATAATATTAAACATAAGTTACAATGATTCAAATTACCATTTTGTTTGTAGCAATCAAGTACTCTTAACACATTTTTGTGTAAACCTTTGAGAAAACTCAAAGGAATCTATAAACCTTTGAGAAAACTCAAAGGAATCTTGCATTTTATTTCACTTCACTAAAGATAAAGCCTCACCTCTCTTGATCCCTGATCTCCCAAGAATCCTTGTAGAAAGCCCTTTGAAGTCACAAGAATGTTGTTTCACCTTATGTAGGTCAATTAGCATTTCATATATAAATATTACAAAAATATACAATATTGAAAGACAACCAATTTGCACATATAGTATCATACCTTCAAATTTTACAAGAATGATATTGACTTTAGCTCGAAGAAAATTACACATCGCTAAAAATTGTTTGTTTAGCTCTGAAATTAAATTATCGAAAAAATGGGTATATTGGTTGTGGGTATTTGCTGACATATATGAATTAATGAGAGAAAAAGTTAATTGATATTGATATCTTTAAGAATGAGAAAATGTAAGTATTTATGGGCAAATTAAGTTGGCTATCCTAAAAAATTACATCTTTAATTAATACCCTTAAAATTAAATAAAATTATTATAACCGTATTAGTATTAATTACGTGCAAAACCTCAAAATACAGAAAAACCCCAAAATCAGAAAGATGAAGCCCCCGAATCAGAAAACTCATTCCCGATTTCGAATTCGACTCCAATGTTCTTGTAGGGAGTAAACCTCACCCACAACGTGAAGGGGCCGCTTCAACCAACAAAGATGAAGACTTTGAGACTGAAAAAGACTATGACCACTTTGAAAACTTGCAAATTGAAGAGCCTGATGAGGGGGTTTAGGCCAAGCACTTGAAGTTTGTTAATGGGTACTATGAGATCAAGGCCATACGCAAAAATTGAGTTTGAAAGGTACATCATTTCTCCTTTCTATCTTTTCTCATAAAATTGAATTATCCATGCTCTTTGACCTCTAGTGAAGGCATAATAGAAGTTGTTGACCTTCAAAAACTTGCCAACAGGTGTCGCTCACGATGATGTACAAGTGGGCATACTCCTCAATATATTGAATTTGATCTTAAACACATGTTCCATTATTGATCAAATACCCTTAAGTAAATAAGCAAGATAGATACTTGTAAAAGAGGAAGACATGGAACAATGAGTAAATTTATGTAGAGAGAAATAGACCATCCTCTTTTAAATATCCAGAGATTCATCCTATTAAAATATTACAGAGACCGTTATTTATAGTGACTAGACTGATGTGGCTATCGTTGGATCAGATCCATATAGCTTGATTTGCTAGACCTTGGTGTCGCATCATCCTATCTCACATTAATTATATTGACAAACGTTTGATAAGGGGTCAACCGCCCTACACTCCTAGGCTAACATTCCTGACATTTATTTAATGAGGACGTCACATCCATCAGTTGCCTATCAAACCCACTTATGAGAGTTAGGGATATCGGACGTGAAGGGGTTCGACAGAAAGAAAAAAACTACTTCAGTTGGATGTGAAAAAAGACCACTTGGGGGAGCTTCAGCAGAGGGACCTCAAATATTAGAGAAGACCACTCCGGAGCACTTCAATAACCCTTTCTTTATAAATCCGTCGAATGCTGTATGTAAGCAGATGGGACTTCCACGTGGTTGCGTTACATTTGGTTAATAACATAAGTGTTTTGGTTATTTTTTGCAGGTAGATTAAGGTAAAGTGCAATGTGGATATATTTTTCATCGCTTTGAACTTGTTTATGGATTTTACGAGACCCGCAAAGGTCTGTTTTTATGGTTTGTTTAAAATTGAGGAAGATTTTCCTTTTGTCTCTTCTTTTACAATCGTTTTTCGTTTCTTTTACCTAATTTCCTTCCTTTTTTCTAATGGAAATTCTTTGAATATACAAAGGACCCTTTGTCAAGCTTGAATCCCATATTAACTATTTCAGGAAATAAATAGGTATGAGTTTTAGCTTTACATTTGTTATTTTCTTCACGTTATATACTAGAAATTTTGCAAAAGTGTCCATTCTCCAATTTTTGCAATCGATATAGTGAAATTGTAAGTGGAGGGTAAAGTTTTAGAACAATTCTTGTTGCTTCTATTTGGAAATTATTGGCATTGATATTTGTTTCATTTCATATGATTTTGTCTACTGATTTATGATGTACAGGGTGGAGAGTAGAGGAGGACACTAAGATACATGACCTGTGATTTTGATTATCCTAGAGAGGTTTTGTCTTCTTCCTCAGCATACTTAAATTTATTATACATTGACAAATCTGTTGACCTTAAAAAATGTACTTCTAACGTGATTAATAGATCCCAAGACCTCTCATGTCCAAACATGTCATATTCCTGCACACTGTAAAATCGTTAGCCACGCGTGGCCTTCTCTGACGGGGATGGAGCTATTCACACGCACTCCGATGGCCAAGTTAGTTTTATAGAGAAATATATCAGTGTGGGAGGGCTCTTAACCTGAGCCTCCAATGTAAAAAGGGGTCGGTATTGGGAGTAAAGAGAATAATGTAGAGAGCGTAGTTATAGTATTAAAGTCTAAACTTGCTATACCTCCTGAATGACACCAAATGTGAGCTTTTATAGTATGAGACAATAAGTAAGGACTATCAGATGAAAGGACACGTGGCCTCATCCATGTGGGTATAACTTCCTATCATGGGCATCAATCAATCTCTAGCTATTAATGCTAGTATCAACTTTTCTTCCTTAAGTTGTAGCCTGTGACAATAGACTTGACCAAGCAGGTTGGTTGTGGTGGTGGTGGTAGGGAGTTGTTACATCATTCACTTCAATAGATCAATTTCTGAAGGTTTCCTACTAGGACCGTTTCTTAGTTTCCTTTAGCTCCTGCTTGAGAGGCTTAGCCTTAAGAGCTCGATTGCAGCATGGGTTCGAGCACCAGATAGGTTCATCCCATGGGGGTTCGATCAGCAGATTTTTGCCACCTGGTTTGCGTGTGTGGGGCCAACTACTGATGACGTGGCCTGTGTTGTGAAAGGCATAACAAAATCTATTAGCTAATGTTGTTATTGCTTTTTTTACATTTGGTGAGTTGGATTTATAAAATTGATTAGTTTGAATTAGATTCAAACTTTTTATCTGATTTGGTTGTTGAGTGCACGACTTACTTTGAGCCTTTGACATGTGCTCATCTCTTTAACATACACTTTGGCTTTGCCATCAACTTTAAGCATGTGTTAAGGATATCGTGAACACTTCAAAGGACAAAAAAATATTGTTGTTTCTTATTTATGATGGTACATTACGACCCATTCTTGAGTACACTAACCATGCTTTCATGACTGATGAGGTTAATCAATTTCTCCATTAAGTAAATATTTAATCAAAATTCATTTCAACTTATTTATTAATTACTTATTATAATCAGATGAGAGTAGTAGTAAGAAAAGAGGGGGAGGGGGGTTGTTTTTGTTTTGTTTGTTTTTGTTTTGCTGTTTTTGTTTTAACTTTTAATAACTTTAATCCTCCTCAGTACTCTCCTTAGTTTTCTATAAATCTTTTCTTAGAATCATGTATAAATATTCCAGTTCTTTAATTTGTTTGTTAATATACATTTGATCTTCTAATGATAATAATTCCTTTTTATCTAAAATCATTCCTAATTCTTTAGGGAAAATTATTTTATCTAAATTTTCTTCTAATAATTCTATATGAACATATTCATTAACTTGTTCTTGTTCTTCTGAATTAGATTGATTTGATTCTTCTTCAAAATTATTATTTTGTATTTGATTATAATCTAAGAATCTTAAACTAGTTCTTCCATTTATGTCTTTATAAGTTAATGATTCTTGTGGTGCTATAATTTTTTCTTGGCTATTATCTAAGAGTCTATCCATGTCCCATTCTAATCATGCTAATTGTTCTAATGAATATTCTTTAGGTCTTACCATATTAATTCCTTTGCTACTCATCAAATTTACTATTTTACCTATGTAAATTTTATATTTAGTTTGTGAATTATTAGAACATCTCCCTAAAAATCCTATATGTATTAATAAATTATCTCCACTTTTTACATCTTCATATCCTTTTATTTGGATTCCTATATTAATTTTTTCCGAAAAATCTTTTATAGTTATTAAAAAATCTGGATTACAATAAATTATTCCATTATTGCTATTCATATCTACTTCCATAGTAGCTATTTGACTTTTATCTATATTACTAATTCTTTCGTCATATATAGTAATTAAAACTTTACATCCTAAATTTTTTCTCATTAATCTCTTAATACCTATAACTATAAGTCCTAAATGCATAAATCTAAAATTTTTCTTTGTTAATTCTTTTTTAGATTCTTCTGATATTAAATTTAGCATTTTTACTTGATTTCCTATACATTGTATAGAAACTTCTCTGTGGTGTCTAAAAAATTGAGCACTTGATTCTAATATTCCTCTATTATATAATGCATTTGGATTTAAAAGTCTCAAACCATGTGTCTGAAATCTAGTATAATCTTGTTGTGGGTCTAATATTTCTTAAATATTTTGATCATATTGTTCTGGTTTATTTAACACTCTATCTATTAAACTTCTGTTTATACTTGATAAACTTAATCTAGGTCTTTCTCTTGATAAAGAGGCTTCTTCATTTATAGTTCTAGATTTTCCTAAAAATGGATTCATCTTAGAAACTTATATTCTTTAGGCAATTTCCTAGTTACTTTTTCTTTATCTGTTTCTCTAAAACTTAAATTTTCTAACTTATCTGTTAAAAATCTTAAATCTTTTTCTACGTTTGATGAAGAGGGTATATTATCTATAATTTTTGTTTTATCTAAACTATCTATCTTTTTATGGAGAGATAATAATAATGCAATTATTATATTATTCTGTTTAATAATAACTGTGTCTGAGTTTTTTTGGAGAAGTATGTCTAGTAAGTCCTTCTTTTGTATGAAAGGTTTTACAATATTCAAGTGGTTCTAAATAATTTTTATCTGTCATTAACTAAGAATACAATTTTTAAGATCTTTAACTAATTCTTCTATTTTAATTGTTATTCTTTTAATGTCTATTTCTATTTCTTTAGGTTTATTAAAATCTAAATTCTTTATTGTTTCTGAAAAATCTAGTTTTATAGGATTTTTTTTCTAATTTTACTAATTTTTCTAGGATACTAGAATTTTGATTCTTAATCTAATCTAAGGATTCTTTAATATTTTTTATTTCAATATTTTTATCTATAATATCGTCTTTAATTATTTCTAAATAATTAAACTTCTTTTTATTTTCAATTTCTAAATTTCTGGACAAATTTATAATTAAGTCTATAATACTATTTTGACTTGGTTCTTCTGAAAATAAACTATGTAATTTATGTTTAGTTTCTAAATTACACTTTATAATATTACTTTCTACAGTTGTTATTTTTCTACTGTTATTTCTTATTTCTAAGTCTAGATAATCTAACTTTTTTATTTCCAGATTATTGTGAAATATATTTCACTCAAGACTTCTTCTATTATATATATATATATATATATATGCTTA
Organism: Olea europaea var. sylvestris; assembly: GCF_002742605.1. Taxonomy (NCBI): domain Eukaryota; kingdom Viridiplantae; phylum Streptophyta; class Magnoliopsida; order Lamiales; family Oleaceae; genus Olea; species Olea europaea. The sequence goes on along the minus strand of NW_019267241.1, from coordinate 227,071 downwards.
TATTCTTCAAATAATATCTTTTTAAATACTTTTTCTTTTATTTCTAAAGGTAAATTTTTAATTATTCTAAAAATTTCTAAAACTTCTTTTATGTCTTTACTGTATGTTCCAACTATATTATCTTCTTCTATATAACCTTCTATATTAGAGCTATATTTTAGCTGATATCTTAATCTGTTGTTATAAATTCCAAGAATTTCTAAAATCATAAACTTTTTGTGTCTCCTTCTCTACTTCCTTTTTGCTCTGATACCAAAAGATTGGGGGGGGGGGTTTGTTTTTGTTTTGCTGTTTTTGTTTTAACTTTTAATAACTTTAATCCTACTCAGTACTCCCCTTAGTTTTTTATAAATCTTTTCTTAGAATTATGTATAAATCTTTTTTTTTTAATTTTCACCACCTATGACATATAAACTTAAACCTGATTTCTTTTTATAAGGTTACCCGTGGCACTCCCTTATAAAATTTTTAGATTAATTTATTCCTTTTCCCCAGCATATTTAGAAAACATCAAAAGGCTTAATCCAGCCAACAGTTTTCTTTTATCTGGGTCACTCAAGATTAATCTAAAAATAGTATGACTTCTAAAAATTAAGTTATACTTTTATCATATGCATACGATGAAATGGTTTATCAAATATTTACATAACTAATATGCATAAAACATTAAAATATTAAACTAATTATAGATGCATAAAACATTAAACAGGGATTTATAAATTCATCTTAAGAGATTTACAACTAAGGATTTCCCTTTCGGGAAGTCCCTAAAGTTCTTTAAATAAAACTTAAGAAAATAAGAGTACCTTAAAATATTCACAAGAATTTCAGCTATACAATGATTTTTGGATTGAGAATTTTTCTTAAAGGAGGTTTCAAAGGGTTTTTTGGATAGCAGTGATTACACAGGTTGTAAACTCCCGCCTCAACCAAATGAAACGTACTCCTTATATAGAGAAATTTTTGGAGGCAAAAAGTCTAATCTACCCTTAGTGGGAAAGGCACTCACTTCACCAAGAAGCTTCTAGCCAATCAAAAAAGTCTCTTTAAAAATTAGTGGGAATCTTTCTTTTGTAAAAGTCTTCCACTATGTCGGGGAATCTTAACTGTTCTCTCTTTATGTCTTGTTGAAGCATCTGCTTTCCAAAAGTTATTTGTCTTCTTGCGTCGGTAGTCTAATCTTATTTTTCCATAGAATTAATGATATTTTGTTCTGCTGTAGGTGAAAATGACATTCCACTGTCTGAATTATTGAAACCTACATTTTCTGGATCTTCTTTTCCATTATCTGGTTGAGATTCATCTTCTTCTCTTTGTGGATTTTCTGAAGTCTCCTTTTTCTTTTCAAAAACTGTATCAAAAACTTGTTTATCTGCTTCTCTAATTTGTTCTTTTAATTCTTCATCACTTTTCTTTTTCTTAATTTGAATTTTTTCTTCTAGATGAAGTTCCTTCGTCTTGTTTAAACTGTTTTTGGAATTCTTCAATTTGAAAGAAAATCTTTTCTAAAGATACAAAATCTTCATTTGGATTTTGGGCATCTTGAAATAATGTTGGATCTTGACTGTCTTGAACAATTGTCTTTCCCTTGTCTTGGCTAGAATGAATTTCTTGAGTCTGAGATGAACTTGGATTACCAAGATAATGTTCTGGTGGACTATATTTGACATAATAATCAAATTTTCCACTGGGCTGGCCCAATAAATTCCAAATTTCTTTCGTAGCAGATTTATTAGTCTGCTGTATCTGATTTTCTATTCTAGTAGAGGAATCAACAGTCTTCTGAGTTTGTTGGGCTTTTGGCAAGTCCACAGTCTTTAACGGGTTTGATAAGTCTTTACCAGTTACCGTTTGAACTGGACTAGCTATTGACTTCTTGGGCTCAATAGTACCTCTAGATAAACTGATCTTTAACTCAATTATCTCTTTTTCAAGTTCTGTGATCTTTCTTTGTAATGAAGATCTTTGTGTCATGAGATCATGGTTGGATTCATTAACTATACTAAAAATTTTCTGCATGCATTCACAATGACTACAAAAAATATTTTTATCTTTGCTTGGTGAGAAATCAAGAAGGGGTTCTGAGTAATTTCTGAGTGAAGGAGAAACAAAGAAGTTAATCCCAATCATCTGTCTGGCTGAATCTAAAGCTTCTTGAAAATTATAAAAACCTTTGTAAAGAGGATCTTTAAAATCTTTTATACAATCTACTACTTCTAACCATGTATGAAAAACACCAGGATTTTTGCCGTTTACTACTACATAAAACTTAAATTTATTCTTGTTCTGATTAAAATGTTCTGAAAGTGCATTCAAACATGCAAGAAAATATTTTTGATCTTTTGGATTCTTATTATAAGATATCCATAAATTGTCTAACAAACATTTTTCTTCTTTGTTTAAAGAAATATGTTGTAAAATTTTAAAAGAAATATTACTATTAGGAAAGCTTATCAATTCTTGGTTACCAAATCTCATTCGTTCTTGGTAAAATGGTCTGTTCTGAGTAGATGAAGTCTTAATCAATGCATTTGATGCATAAGAATTCCCTGGTGGAATTCCTGATCTTGGAGGTGGTCTTGACATCTGCCAATATTATAATGAATCAATTTCAAAATAATCTTTATTTTCTATCATTCTACTAAGAATATCTGCTACTTTATTATCACTACCTTTTATATGTTCAAATTCTATATTAATTCCTGTATTAGTAATTCTATCTATAAAATTAAGCCATCTTCTCCTACTACTTTTCTTGGAGTTTAACTTAAGTTTATTATAAAACGAAACTATTGCAATACAATCTGTTCTAATAATTATTTCTTTTTTAGAAATAATAAAAAATTCAAAACTATCTAAAGCATAATTTACAGCAAGTAATTCTGCATCTATACTACTCATATTTCCCTTTTCTCTATAATTTCCACTATTATACCTACAAATTCTTTCTAAACTTTTATTAGAATATTTATTTGGTTTACAAAGTAAAACTGCACCCCATCCTAATAAACTTCCATTTGTCTCAATAATTAAATAATCTATATCTAATGGCATTGTTAATTCTTGTAAATTTTTTTATTTCTTGTACCAATTTTACATCTTCTTGGTTAAAATATCTTTGTCCTGTTGGTGAAGTTTTTGCATATAAGGGTCCTGCAATTTTTCCTAAATCTTTTATAAATGATCTAGCATAATGAACTAATCCTAAAAACTTCTGAATTTGTTTTAAATCTTCTAATTTATCTGGAAATTCTAAAGCTTTTTGAGTTATATGTTGTTGTAATTTAATTTTTCCTTCTCCTATATTTACTCTTAAGAAATCTATATATTCTTTAAATAAAACCATTTTCTTTTTACTAATGATTAATCCATGTCTAATGAATTCTGAAAAAACTATCTATAAATGACCTCTATGTTCTCTTTTATTTTTACTAAAAACAAGGATATCATCTATGTATACTACTACAAATTTATTATGCTTATTAAAAATATTTTTCATTTTTCTTTGAAAAATATTTGGTACATTCTTAATTCCAAATGGCATAACTAACCATTCAAAATGGCATTTTGGACATGTAAATGTTGTCTATTTTATACTATCCGGATGCATCTTAATTTGTCAAAATCCCGACTTTAAATCAAACTTACTAAAAATCTTACAATCTTGAATTTTATTTATTAAAACTGTTTTGTCTGGTATATTATATGCATCATCTATTGTATTATTATTTAATCTTTTATAATTTATTACCATTCTACTATTTCTTCTAATAGTTTCTGAATGTTTTCTTACTATAAAAGCTGCTGATCTATGAGGACTATCTGATTTTCTTATTATTCTTAATTTTATAAGTTCTTCTATATGCATTTTAAAATCTTCAATATCACGCTTTTCTATGCACTCTGATATAAAGTGATTAGTTTGAGTGGGTGTAAATAATGTATGTTTTTGTAAATGTACGAAATCTTTAGTAATTGTTATACTACCATTATCTTTTAATAAAAAACTTAATCCAATAATAAAATCTATGTTTTTTAATTTTAATGGTCTTACCCATGTAGATTATATATATATATATATATATATATATATATATTAGTTTTTATTTTTTATTTTTTTTTAGTTATAGTCACTTTTGTTGGTTATTGTCACTTTTTTGAATTTTTGTCATTTCCAATTTATAGAAGGTTGTGTTCCTAAATTAAGTTAATTTCATGTTTTAGTTAATAGAAGTAAAACATAATTACATAAAAACAATGTGTAAAAGGAAATCAACAATCCTTGAATCAATTATAAGATTTTGATTGGTGTTAAATAATATTTGTCACTTTTTTTAATGTGTCACTTTTTAGTTTCTATCATTTTTTTTTGAATTTATTCCATATTTAACGCCACATAACAGAGATCATTTAATATTTTTAAATATGTATTTCCTATTAGATCAATCGAATTATATTTAACTATCTATCATTTTTTTTAGTAGGATTGGAGTTTAATTTAGTGGGGGCATAGGAGAAAGGAGGCATGGATGGTTTCGGAGCCATCGATATCGAAGTGGTGGTGATAGAAAAGGTGAAGTGGTGATAGTGTTGCGTGTTGTCATACTTGGCCAATCCACCTGGGCCAATGGCCCACTCAGGCCGATCCACGTGGCGCTCCAGCCGAGGTGGCGTATATTGCCGAGGTGGGCAATGGCTGAAGCCCTTCAGGCCGAAGTCTAGCCGAGGCTCATTTTTTTACCGAGGCTGTAAACGTACTTGAGGTCCACACGCCGAAGCCCATGAATCGAAGCCATGATGCTGAAGCTATTTGAAGATAGCTGAAGCCCTCAAGCGGAAGTATTGTGTGAAATGGCCGAAGCCCCGAAGCTGATGCAAGAGCCTTCGAACCATAAGGGAGTATCCTCCATGTTCACTTCTCCCAAGAGATCGTCTCATAAAGATCTTATTCGAATGATTGATGGAACGTTTGTCATAAACATAAAGGTCAAGTCTTGTCACTAGTATGGGGGCTCTGCACAAGCAATAAATGCGCTGCAAGCTAGCAAGTCAAACCTCATGCCTGATAAGATGTTTAAATCAAAGAGATGAGGCCATGTGGCACCTCATCCAAGGGCTCCCATTTCACATGTACCACTATAAATACTTCCCTTGTGTAACATCAAAAGGCTAATGCAAGAATCAATACAAAGAACTACACTTTACTCATCTCTCTATCATTTACTTGCAATACACAAATCGAGTTTATACACATTTACATATACATTTACGAATACCGGTTGGTAATTATTGTACAATCGGATCACGAACAACTCGCTGAATTTCGAACGTCACTATCCCGCTTCGTTGGGCTACTCCCACGCCCTTTGAACTACTCGTTTTAGACCGTTCACGTGTCTTAGCGTGTTGGACATTCGTCCACGTGTGCGTGGGTGGGACCGGCATCTGTTGGCAACACTTTTTGGGGTCAACAGATTGGCGCCGTCTATGGAAAACCATACCATAACCACGAGCGACCTTGTGGTAAAAGCTTACTGAAAAAACATTTGGGCAACCCCCCTTGAAAAAGGATTTGTTCTTGAAAAAGAACAGGAGGAAGCCCCATTACTTAGTAAAATCTGAAGTTTGACAAAAGAAAATGAGTTCTAATGAAGATACTCCCCCCAGGAGGGTAAGAGAAAACACAAACATGCCTTCTCAGCCCGCTGCCCCAGCAGCTCGGCAGAGACTCCACTACCACCAAAGAAGAGGTGGGATGCGTACGACGGCACGACTATCAAGAGAAATGGCCGTCATGGTAGCCAACATGAGGGATATTGCTAGCCAAAACTTGGCTATGAGGGAGCTTATAGCCCAAATGCAGGGCCAGGGAGGCTTCCCCATTCCTCCATACACCTCCCAAGGGAACTATCAGTAAGAGGATGAAGTTCAAAGTCATAGAGCTGCCTCGCCAGACTATGGCCGAGGTGGAAGCCCATTTGAAAGGGAAGTGGAAGTTGATGTTTCTTCCAACTACGCTTCTGGCCGACCCACCGAGGTCCAAATGAGCCATGATAATTTTCCACCTCCGTATGAACAAGATCCAAGACATAGGAGGGCAGGAAGTGTTTTTGACAGAATCAGCCCCGCTGAACCGAGGCTCAGCCAACAACAGGCTCAACAGCCTTGGACAAGGCCACCTCCTCCACCTCCAATGCCCCAGCAGTTGGAGAGAAGGCATGAAAATACCCACCGTGTTGCTCCGCCTAGAAATAGGCAGCAGAGGAGAGAGGAAGAGGCTAGGGACCGCCCCGGAACCCCTCACCAACAACCAAGGTATGAGGCTGATGAGTAAGACTCTGATGAACAACAGAGGTCCTGCGACTTGGACGATAATGATGAGAATCTACCATTCTCAAGGGAAGGAATGCCTAGGTCCCGAGCCACTATGTTATGCCAAAAATACCAAAGTATGGCAGAAGAGGTGACCCGGAGAAGCACTTGAATGCTTATAAAACTCACATGAGCCTAAGGGGCACCACCCCAGCTGTGAAGTGCAGAGCCTTCCATTTAACACTTAGGGGAACGGCTGAAATTTGGTATAGCAAATTGCCACCTGGGAGCATTAGAAGCTGGCTCGAGTTCAAGACAACATTCTTGAAGAGGTTCGCGGTGAGCAAAGAAGGAGAGGCCCCCATCCAACGTCTCTAAGACATGAGACAAGCACATGGGGAATTCCTAAAGAGCTTCTTATCACGCTTCACCGATGAGATGACGTACTGTGTACAAGTCACTGATCGAGAGGCACTATCCGCATTGAGGAGAGGTCTGAACATGAATATCCTATTCTGGAGGGACGTGCAAAATCAAGACCCCACCACCTATGACGCCCTACTCGAAACGATGAGAAGGGAGATCATCAATGAAGAATTGATTGAGTATAGGAATAGGACAAGTAGAGGTCTCCCACCTCCTCAAAGACAACGCGGTAGAGGCCCAACCTCCCACCTGATGGGCTACCAAATAGACCAGGCAGAAAATGAGAACTCTGGCCAAACACTTGCCACCGCCACTTTAAATGCGGTTCCTACCTTGGCATATGAAGATGTCAACCCGATTACTGACCCCCATCAGATGGAGGCCCAGCAGGGACCCCGTCGGAGGAGAGGCCGAGGCCGAGGTTCAGGACCTAGAAATAGGTCAAATTCGAACCCCTCGGATACTGTATGCACCATAAGTCCTACGGGCATGACACAGCAGATTGCAGAGACTATGCACACCACTTCCGATAGGAACCCGCTAGAGACAGAAATGATTCACCCCAGGCGAATAGGCCCCCGCCCAGGCACGACAACCGACGTGGGCGTGAGAGGCCGCTCTCCGTCAAATGGATGTATCCCCACGATGAAGGGAGCATGATGCAGAGAGGCCCAGGGAAGGGCATAGGCACCGAAGAAATCGGCAGGCCCCTATCCACGAGGTGGATACCATATTTGGAGGCCCGTATGTTGGCAGTGAAACACGAAATGCCAAAAGAAATTACGCTCGGGAGGCTAAACACCCCCCTTTGACAAGCTGCATTGTGGATAGTAGCTCCCGAAGAAACCAAGTTCCACCCATTGTCTTCACCCAGAAAGATGCCGAAGGAGTTCATTACTCCCATTGCGATGCACTTATGTTGAGGGCTGTCATAGCCCAGAATGGGCTCAAACGAATGTTAGTTGACAACGGCAGCTCCGTCAACATTCTATTCGGATCCACCTTTGACAAGATGATATTGACGCCCACCACCACTCGATTGTACGAATTTACCGGAGATAGCATCACTCCGAGGGGAAAGATAACACTTGCAGTGGAGATGGGATAATCCCCACAAACAACGATGAACTTCATGGAGTTCTTCATTGTCGATAGCCGGTCGGCTTACCATGGAGTGTTGGGCAGACCAGCCCTAAAGAATTGGGAGCAGTCACCTCTATCCACCACTTATGCATGAAATTTCCGACAGAAAATTGGGTGGCAATGGTGAGAGGCGACCAAAGAGGCTCGAGAGAGTGCTATCTAAGCTCCATCAAGAAGGTAGAGCCCCGGGACGTCCATGTAATCATAGCTGATGTGGTCATGGTTGATGTCCTAGGTGATGCTCCCACCGAACAAGAAGATGTTGATATGATCGACGCACCACCTAATCCGGAGGTGCTGGTCATTGATGAGATTGACCCCCGCATAATGGAACACGAGCCTCAAGCATCCCCAGTAGAGGAACTTGAGAGCTTCTCGGTAGACCCCCGAGACCCATCAAAGGTGCTGAAGGTAGGCAAATGCCTATCCAACATTCTGAAGGAAAAGATTAAGCATTTCCTAGGCAAGAATCTTGATGTCTTTGCTTGGAGGCATGACGACATGGTAGGCATAGACCCCAAGGTCAGCTATCACCACCTGAAAATCGATCCTAAAGTTGCCTTGCACAGATAAAAAAAGAGAGCCCTCAATCCCGAGAGGTACGAGGCCCTGAAGGAAGAGGTTCAGAAGCTCATCCAAAACGGCTTCATCAGGGAGGCAACCTACCCGAAGTGGGTCTCCAACCCGATTTTAGTTAAGACACACAACGGCAAATGGAGGGTGTGCATCGACTTTACCAACCTCAATAGAGCTTGCCCGAAAGACAGATTTCCACTCCCCAGGATCGACCAATTGGTAAATTCCACGACTGGGCACGAGTTGTTGAGCTTTATGGATGCATACTCCGGCTACAACCAAATCCCCATGCACCCGGTCGATGAAGAGCACACCTCTTTCATCACGGACCGAGGCTTCTATTATTATAGAATGATGCCCTTCGGGTTGAAAAATGCCGGAGCGACCTACCAAAGACTTGTAAACAAGATGTTTATGGACCTCATTGGCAAAACAATGGAGGTCTACGTGGACCACATGCTAGTAAGAAGTTTGGAGGCTGAGGACCACGTAACACACCTCAACAGCACTTTCCAAATCTTAAGAAGGTATAGGATGAGGCTCAACCCCCTCAAGTGCGCCTTTGGGGTAGCCTCCGACAAGTTCTTGGGGTACATGGTCAACCAACGAGGAATTGAGGCCAACCCCGAGAAGATTGAGACTCTATGCAAGATGAGGTCTCTCCAAAAGCCAAAGGAGGTGCAAAGTCTTATCGGGCGAGTGGTCGCACTTAGTCGCTTCGTCTCCAAAGCTACGGACAAATGCCTCCCATTTTTCAAAGTGCTGAAGGCTGGAAAGAAATTCCAGTGGACTGAGGAATGCGAAGAGGCCTTTCAATGCCTGAAAAGGCACCTGGGGCAGGCCCTCCTCCTCTCCAAACCAAAGCTCGGTGATATCCTACAACTATATTTGGCCATCTCCAATGAGGCCATCAGCTCGGTTCTGATACGGGAAGAAGGGTCCATCCAACTCCCCGTATACTACACAAGTAAAGCGCTCCTATCGCCAGAAACCCATTACCTCGATATGGAGAAGCTCGCTTTAGCCTTGATCACGGCCTCTAGGAAATTGAGACCCTACTTCCAAGCTCACACCATCCTTATCCTGACGAACTTTTCCCTGAGGCAGGTACTCCAAAAGCCTGATGCCTCATGAAGGTTATTGAAATGGGCAGTGGAACTAAGTGAATTTGACCTTGTGTTCAAGGCTAGGGCAGCCATCAAAGGGCAAGCCTTGGCTGACTTTGTGGCCGAAGTCGCCAACCTACCCGAAGTGGATGAAATCATGGAACCCGTTGAGCCCCCCACGTGGAACCTCTTCGTCGATGGGTCAGCTGAAAATGCCAGCTCAGGTGCCGGGGTTGTTCTCATCAGCCCCGAAGGTCACAAACTCACCTCGACGGTGAGGTTCGGATTCAAAGCTACCAATAATGCAGCAGAATATGAGGCGCTTCTTGTGGGCCTCAGGCTGGCCACAGAAATGCAAGTAAAGAGGCTACTCATCAGTAGTGACTCCCAGCTGGTTGTTAGCCAAGTCAATGGTAACTTCTCAGCCAAAGACAAAGCGATGGCCTCCTATCTGAAAATGGTGATGAACCTCATCCCATCCTTCGAAAAGTTTGAGTTGATCTAGATCCCCCGCATCGAAAATGCACATGCGGATGCACTCTCGAAACTGGCTAGTAGTAAGGACTCAGAGCTACTCACAGTAGTACCTATTGAGCACTCCTCCTGCCTTTGACCAAGGCCCCTACTGTAATGTGGGTCGCTGGAACTCCCACCTGGATGTAGCCAATCATAGCATACCTCAAAGATCAGGTACTGCCCACTAACAAGAATGAGGCTTACAAGCTAAGGAGGAGGTCAGCCCACTTCCTCTTCGTTGATGACATTCTCTACAAGAGGAGCTTCTCCTCTCCACTCTTATGGTGCGTCGGAGGAGAAAAGGCTACCTACATATTAAGAGAAGTCCACGAGGGCATTGCGGCAACCATTCCGGAGGTCTGTCTCTGGCATAAAAAATATTGAGGCAGGGGTACTACTGGCCTACCCTAAAACGGGACGCCCTTGAGTTTGTACGAAAATGCGATAAATGCCAGCGCTTCTCTCCTGTGCAAAGACAACCATCAAGGATTTGACCGCCGTCTCCAGCCCTTGGCCTTTCTCAAAATGGGGTGTTGACCTCATAGGTCCCCTACCTAAAGGTAGGGGAGGTGTAAGTTTTGCAATTGTGGCCATCGATTACTTCGGTCAGTCCACTTCCTCTTCGTTGATGACATTCTCTACAAGAGGAGCTTATCCTCTCCACTCTTACAGTGCGTCGGAGGAGAAGAGGCTACCTACATATTAAGAGAAGTCCACGAGGGCGTGTGCGGCAACCACTCCGGAGGTTTATCTCTGGCACAAAAAATATTGAGGCAGGGGTACTATTGGCCTACCCTAAAGCGGGACGCCCTCGAGTTTGTTCAAAAATGCGATAAATGCCAGCGCTTCTCTCCAGTGCAGAGACAACCATCGCAGGATTTGATCACCGTCTCTAGTCCTTGGCCTCTCTCAAAATGGGGTGTGGATCTCATAGGTCCCCTACCTAAAGGTAGAGGAGGGGCAAGTTTTGCATTTGTGTCTATTGATTACTTCACAAAGTGGGTCAAAGCCGAACCACTAGCAAAAATCACTGAAGCCAACATCTCCAAGTTTTTATGGAAAAATATTATTTGCCGGTTCAGAATTCTCCACTCAATTGTCTCAGACAATGGCAGACAGTTTGACAACAAGAAGGTTAGAGAATTATGCGAAGAGCTCGGCATAAAGAAGTACTTCTCCACACCTCACCACCCTCAAGCAAATGGCCAAGTGGAAGCCGTAAACAAGACCATCAAGCAAGTCCTAAAAAGGAAGCTTGATGTATCCAAAGGAGCTTGGGTTGATGAGCTGCCCCAAGTACTTTGAGCGATCCGAACCACACCGGACCCCGACTGGGGAGACCCCTTTTCTCATGGCATTTGGGACTGAGGCAATGAGCCCCATGGAAGTCGGACTTCCATCTCCACGACGTTTGCACTTCAGCGAAGTAACTAACGATGAACTTCGGAGGCTCAACCTCGATTTCATTGAAGAGAGAAGAGACGACTCCCAGCTGAAGCTCGGCACCTATCAAAGAAAAATGACAAGGTACTTCAACTCCAAAGTCAAGAAG
>NW_019267241.1:158594-212517 GCF_002742605.1 Olea europaea var. sylvestris | reverse complement strand
CAGGTTCGATTTCCCAACCACCTCGACTTTTTTTTCAACATTCAGCCATCGCAGGTTCGATTTCCCAACCACCTCGACTTCAACTTCAACATTCAACCAACAAGTCAAGTTCAGTTTCCCAACCACCTCGACTTTTTCTTCAACATTTAGCTATCAAGTCTCGCAGGTTCGGTTTCCCATCCACCTCGGCTTCAACTTCAACATTCAGCCAACAAGTCAGGTTCGATTTTACAACCACCTCAGTTTCATCTTCAACATCAACACAGCTTCGGTCTCTTCATCGTTCACCCACGGCAACACATTTCTAATTCCAACTCTGATATAAATATCTACACTTGGACTTCGAGGACTATTATTTGGGGTTCAAAAATTCTTTCAATTTTTACTTCATTAAAGTCCACGCGTTACATGAATGACCATACTTGGACTTGGGGGACTATTGTTGCGTGTTGTCATACTTGGCCAATGCACCTGGGCCAATGGCCCACTCAGGCTGAACCACGTGGCACTCCAGTTGAGGTGGCATATATTGCCGAGGTGGACAATGGCCGAAGCCCTTCAGACTGAAGTCGACTAGCCGATGCACCTTTTTACCGAGGCCTGTGAACGTACCAGAGGTCCACATGCCGAGGCCCATGAACCGAAACCATGATGCTGAAGCTAGTTGAAGATAGCTGAAGCCCTCAAGCGGAAGTATTGTGTGAAATGGCCGAAGCCCCGAAGCTGATGTAGGAGCCTCCGAACCACAAGGGAGTGTCCTCCATGTTCGCTTTCCCCAAGAGATCGTCTGCATAAAGATCTTATTCGAATGATTGATGGAACGTTTGTCATAAGCATAAAGGTCAAGTCTTGTCACTAATATGAGGGCTCTGCACAAGCAATAAATGCACTGCAAGCTAGCAAGTCAAACCTCATGCCTGATAAGATGTTTAAATCAAAGAGATGAGGTCACGTGCCACCTCATCCAAGGACTCCCATTTCACATGTACCACTATAAATACTTCCATTGTGTAACATCAAAAGGCTAATGCAAGCATCAATACAAAGAACTACACTTTACTCAACTCTCTCATTTACTTGCAATACACAAATCGAGTTTATACACATTTACATATACATTTACGAACACCGATTGGTAATTATTGTACAATCGGATTATGAACAACCCGCCGAATTCCGAACGTCACTGTCCCGCGTCGTTGGGCTACTCCCACGCCCTTTGAACCGGTCGTTTTAGACCGTCCACGTGTCTTAGCGTGTTGGACATTCGCCCATGTATGCGCGGGTGTGACTGACATCTGTTGGCAACACTTTTTGGGGTCAACAGATAGAGTGGTAGAAGTCGTATAAAATGATATAATTTAAGGTTTTGACTAGTGTTTTATCGCTTTTTTTTAAGTATTTTTTTTAATTGTTACTTTTTTTAGTGTTTGTCAATTTTTTGAATAGTAGTTGTCACTTTTTTGAATATGTCTATATATGAGTTTGTTTTTCTTTTGTTTTATATGTATAGTTTATAGTGAGTAGGCTTGGGTCTTTTGGTAGTAATAGTGGTGGCAACGGAGAAAGTAGAGGAAAAGCGGTTGGGTTGTCGGTTGAATTGGTAGATGACGATAGTATTGAATTGATTTAAAGATGCTTGACATTTTGATTGTCTTTTGTCGATGAACTACCCTAAAAATGTTTGGCGTTGAACGAAAAAAAAAAGTTGTGACGTGGTGTGTCACCTTTTTTTAAAATATTATTTCTATCACTTTATTAAACTGATTCCAATGTTTTAATTAGTGTTTTGTCACCTTGATGATTCTTTGTCACTTTTTTTTTTAAAGAATTTTCGTCACTTTTTTTAGTGTTTGTCACTTTTTTGAATTTCTGTCGCCTTTAGTGTGTCTTTTTTTGAGTGACAAATATCACTTTTTAATTTAAAAAAAAAAACACTTAACTTTTAAATGTGACATTATGTCTGTTTTTTTTTTCTTTTTTTTTTTAAATAAAAAAGTGACTTGATTATATGCCGTATTTTTATTTCTAAACTATTTTTTATATGATTTTTCAAAAGACCTCTAATTTTAAGGATATTTTTGTAAGTTGCCTAGTATTTATAGCATTTGGAATTTTGAAGAGTCTTTTAGGGTGCATTTGGTTGGCATTTTTGTTTTTTATTTTCAGTTTGGAATTCATTTTTTATTTTCTGTTTTGAGGGATTATTTTAATATTGCAGAAAACGAGTTTGGTTTATTATTCTGAAAATGTGTTTCTCCTAAAAAAAGAAAAGAAAAAAAAACTAGAAAATGCATTTAGTTTAAAAATTTTAGAAATAATTTTATGATATTTTGGAGGAGTTTGGGCACAAAGAAAGAAAAAGGAGATGGATATTTGTATTTGAGTATATTTTATGTGATTTTATTAATTATTTTAATTTGAAAAAGTTTTTAAGTTCATTTTCCTTGTTTTGATTTTTTTGAGTGTTTTCAATGAAGACACTCAAAAGTCATTTTGAATTTTGTGTTGTAAAATTATACTTGTTTTCAAAAATGTTTTTTGAAAATAAAGTACCAAACATGTTTTGAGTATTTTACAAAATTTAAAATGACCTCAAAACGGAAAACCAAACTCACTCTTAGCCATTTCGGAAACTCCAAATTTTGACATCAATTTTTCATTTTGCCTTTCTCTCCTTATGCTTTATATATGATTACATATCTTTTCTTAAATGTTTTTTTGTTTCTAATTTTACTTTAGACATTTTATAAACTCTTTTAACTTTCAAAAAGTTTATTTCTTAAACTTTTGTTTAGAGTAATTCCATCTTAACCATATTTTTTGGAATTTTGATTTCTCGTTAAAAAATGAACAAACTAAATTTGTTCTACAATTTTTATTACAGAATGAACTAAAAAGGAAATTTAATTATCCATTTGAGAAGAAATTATGCCTTTGTTTGGTCCCGCCCTTGTTGTGAGTAGTAGGTAAAAGATTCGGTAAAAGAATTCGGTACTTGTAGCATTGTCCTAAATGAATAATACTTGTGACTGTATTTTAACGTGTGGTCGAAAAATAAAGTTTGATAATTTCTAAATATTATAAATTTTGCAAAATAGGTGCTAAGATATTAGGGATCTAAATTCAACTCGACGACTAGAGTAGCCCATAGCTTGGCTCGGGAAAAGTCCAAGCCAGCTCGACTCGTGACTCAGAGAGATCAAGCTCAATCTCGAGTTGAGCCCCATTTTGGTTCGTCAGCTCAAACTCGTGCTTGCTCGTGTGGCTCGACGAACCACATGGGTCGGCTCGTAAGCCGAGCCTTAGGGGAAAAAAAATCGTCAGCAAAATGGCACCTATGTGCCTGTTAAGGCAGCTACAATAGCTGCCATAACAGACTTTATTTCAATCTTTAAATTTGAAATTCAAACTCAGTTAAAATGATTATATTCTTTTGTTATACATATAAGTTAAATTTTTTAGTTTTAGAACAATTTTCTTCAATCAATTTTAAGTTTTAACTTGCTGTATTTTTATTTCAACTTCAATTTCCAATTTCTCTACTCTAATATCTAGCCCCCGTTCAGCCCTCGTTATTTCAAATTTTAATGGGTGGAGTAGTATATTTTTGAAGAATTGATGGTTGAAAAAGAATGAAAAATTTTCAATTTATGAGTAATGTTATTTTATGAAAGGTTGTGTGATTGAAAATAGAATAGTGAAAAATAAAATTTAATTTAATGGAGGCCAAATGAGGCTTAGTATCTTTTGTTATAATAGCAATATAATATATATAGATTATTTTTTTCAAGAAAAATTGTACACGAAATAATTTATTTGTGTACAGTTTTAACTTTGCCTATATTGATTGTAGTCGATCCCAAATCAAAAAAAAAGAAAAGAAAAAAAAGACGAGGGTTGTAACTTTTCTTTAATTTGTAATTCGTATAAATTGCACACTTTTTTTTAAAATGTTAGAATTGTCAAAAATTCAAAAAAAAAAAAAAAAAAAAGGAACTGACTCGATAAGACCCGAACCGAAAGTTTGGGTCAAGCCTAGATTTTTTGGGCAAGCAAAAGGTTAGCTCGGGCCCAGAAAAAATTCGCACAATTTTACTTGAACCAAGCCCTAGCCTCGAGTTTCGGCTTGCGAACTGGCTAGGCCCCAACTTGGCTCGTTGACATCCCCTTAAGATATAAAATTTTGTTGCTAATATTTTACTTATATAAGTTATGATAATATTACTTTTACTCTCTAATATTGATATGGTAATGTCAAGAGTAGAAAAAAATAAAAAACAAAAAAAAAAAATATTAAATCTAGCAATATAAAATATTTATTGATTTTTCAGTTAACTTCATTAAATTATTATAGAACATTTATTTATGATGACTTCTAAATTAATTGTCAATCAAATTCTCAAAAATCAATAATATTAATAATGGTATTTTTTTTATCTAAAGCTATAACATCTCAATAAAAAATATGAAATAGTAGATTAAATAATAAATAAATATAATTTAAATACAATAAAATAACAATTTCAAAATAGTGTAAAAAAAATAAAGTGAAAAGATTTTATCATTTGTTGACAGAAAAATCTGTTTACTATGGGTAAACTTCGAAGGAAGTTTATGAAATTTTTGAGAATCAAATAGAGATTTATGTAATTTGTAATTAATTTTTTTTTTTTTTTTTTTGTTTTCGCACAAAGTGTTTCCCAACAATACTTTTGTCCTCCATAAGCAAGTTGAAGCTTCAATGTAATGTGATTAGCTCCATGCCAATCGTTAGAAAATAGTTCGTTTCCAAGTGTAAAGCACAATGACTTGTAGTCTAGCTTGTCATGGTTCTTCAAGAGATTTTGAAATGAGATGGAAATATACATTAAGCCACTGTTTGATACAAATTCTTTAAAATTCTTTTTTTTTTTTTTTGTTTTTTTGGTTTTTCAAACTTGTTGATTCAAATATTATTGAAATCTAAGACTAATGCAGCCAAATATAGGGCCTCCCTAGATACACACGTCGTGTAATTTCACAATTAAATCAAATTAAAAAAGACCTAACTGCTCCTGTATAAGGAGCAAGCTAATGTAATTTAATAGGGGAATCCACCTTTTCGGCTACCACATTAGTGTATTCCATTGTCCACTAACAGGTTTTCGAAAAACTCTATTTATTCTTGTGTGGATGACAGCCTCCCTTGAAAGAGTGCGTAATAGCTCACTAATAAAGCACTCTTGCACCCAAGATCAACGGGGCTTAACAAAACAAGTTATAATGCTAAAAGATTAGAAACATGGCAAATATTAAAAAGAAGAAATGCTCGATTAATCTCATGAAATATGTAACCCACTATAAGTGTTATACTTGATTCACCTCTTACATGCAGTCACACGGGATATAATATGCATCTACGTAGATGCATTAATACATTAAGGTTCAACCAAGATCAGGCACGATGAAAAATTCATCATCGTCGTCGTCGTCTTCGTCTGGAATTTCAAGTCTAGGCTTCTTATGAGGTATGTGAATTTTGGCTTGCTTATAAGAGGTGCCGTTACTAGGTTGAGACACCTGTAGCTGAGGTAATTCGGTTGTCGCTAATGCATCTTTACCAACCTGTTCTCCAAATAGATTCATGTCTGTCAACCACTCGAACTCCCCAAGCTCGAGATGGTCCTTCTGCATAAATTGTAGCAATCAATTAATGGAGCTGGAATTCAAAAAAAAAAAAAGAACTAGTAACCACTAAACATAAGCATAAAAAAGGATGGTTCACAAGAAATGGATCGTGGAATGCATTGACGAGGAAAAATGATCAATTCATAACTCATGGAAAGTGTGTGTCATGGATTAACGCTAATTATATGTTATCGAGAGCAATGATAACATGAAATAGAAAACGAAAACAAGAAAAACACAGATTTAAGGTGATTCAGAGAGCTACTTCCACCTGATGCTGCTACATAATTGCACCATATCGAAGAGGATTACAAAGTGATTTTTGGACTCACACCTCTATTCTCTCTCACACAGCGTCCTAGTATCCTTCATAGAGGAATATAATATGGCAACCTAATACATAAGCGAATTTTCCAATGTGCCCCTATAACGTTCAACATTGGTCTAGGGGAAAAGTGCATATTAGGGTAACTTCTACCTCTCTCTCTTTCTCTGTGTGTGTCAAGAGAGAGAGGGTACAATCATATAATTGATCTTTTATGAAGATAAAGTATAATACATGATAAGTGTATCTTATACACTTATTTAGGCAGTTAAAATTGATTATTTATTGATGAATTGGATAAAATATGGCTTAATCCTATATATATATTGTGTATAGGTTACAATCAATGGAAGATAAGATAATAAAGAAAATAAGTGGGAAAAATGAATCAATTGCATCAAGGGCAAACTTTGGGGATTAGAATGCAATAATCCAAAAGTTGAATTGGACTGAAGAACGATGAGTTAAGAACACCAAGAGTCAATTGGAATTGAAGAGAAGCTAATGGGACAAGAAATTTTGGAAAATGACCAAAACACACACTTCAGAAAGTTCAGGGACCAAATTACAAATTGGCCCCTAAAAACATTGAACTATGCGTACGCATGGGTCTGCAGGCCTTGTGTATGCACGGTTGGGAACTTGTACCTCCGAAGCTCAATCAAGGTTACTACGCGTACGCATGGTTCAACTCCGACAAAAAAAATTCTGTTTCCTTATTTGGTTTTAGAAAGTCTTGGTTTGGAATTTTTGGCACCATATTTTTACCAAGAGTCAGCTAAAACATGGGGGACCTAATTTTTATCATCTTGCAAGCCGACAAAGAGGAAAAGAGAGAGATATACATTGAAGAACAAGACTTCATCACTTGGATTCGAAATTGAAGGCATAAATTGAAGGATTTCAAATTCTTTTCATACTTTAATGATTCGGGTGATGTCGTTCTTTTATTTTTCATGTATTTCCTACATTAATATGCTAGGCTAAATATCTTTGTATTTGATGGATGACAAAACTGATTGATTCTTAATTTTTAATTCAAGACCTTATGTTTTTATCTTAATCCTTGTGTTGTGGTTCCTTTAATATGCATGTTCATATTGTTTTAATTTTTGCGCACCATTAGGACAAGAAGTTGTTTATACATATTGTTGGAAAACTCACGGGTAGGTAAAACACTGTTATTGGAACACATGAACAATGAATGTTAGGAATAATATTTGTAGCGCGTGTGATCGTGTGTGATAATCCAACATATCAATGCGTGTTTGCCATATGAATTCGGACTAGGAATATGATCGTCTCGTGATAATCATAGGTTTATTCTATCTTTGAAAAGAATAATAAATAAAAGTGAAATTATCGATCGTCACAATTACATGAGTTGAGATAAATGTCATGGGTTGAGAATTAAAATTAAGAGTTGATCAGTGGCGTCGGAAATCCAATACATTTACTCATCTGAATTTTAAAACAAATTCTCATTAATTTTGCAATTTTTAGTTATAGAACTTAAATAGCTATTCAAACAAAAATCAACTTTTGGTTACTAACACGAATTTAATTATATCGAATACACTAGAATTAGACCTTATTCCCTGTGGGACGATAACTCTTTCATCACAATTATTACTTGCACAACGAACCCGTACGCTTGCGGGATTTTGACGAACAAGTTGTTGGCGCCGTTGTTGGGGAATAATGGTGTTAATTTTAGTTATTAGATATTTTAGATTCATTTTTATTGTATTTTATTTATTTAATTATTTATTTAATTGTTGTTTTTAGGCTACTATTACACTGCTTAATTCTCTTTTTGTCTTGACTATTTGTAGGCTCATTTGGTATATGCAAAATCCTGACGAACCGGATCTCTTTCCGATCAATCACAAGATAGAAATAGCATTTAGAAATCGTAGAAGAGTTCAACGTCAAGCAAGGAGAATGGCCAATAACCAAAATCAACCACAAAATCAGGTTCAACTTCACGAGCAAATACCGCAGCCAAATCAATCGAGAGCTATCCAGAACGAAGCTCCTGTCTTAGTTGGAGATTATGTCAATCCAATTCCAGCACCGGTGCAGCTAGTTGTGGTATATCCTCCCTTTGGACAACCTAATTTTCACCTTAGACCCGATGTCATCAATTTGTTCCAAAATCACCAAGACATCAAGTTCTTTGGAAAAGCCACAAAGAATCCTCATGAACATATTTCGGCATTTCTTATGCTATGTGAGGTAATCAGTCACGAAGAAATATCAGCAGATGCATTTCGAATGAGATTATTCCCTCATACCTTGAAGGACACTGCTAGAGAATGGTTTTTTTTTTGTTTACCACCAGGGAGCATTCAATCTTAGAATGATATGGTTCAAAAATTCACGATGAAATTTTTTCGACCTTTTCGAGTTCATCAAGTTAGGAATGAAGTCCACACTTTCAAGCAGAAAGATCTTAAGAGCTATCTGGAGGCATGGGAGATATTCAAGAATTTTTTCAAGAAATACCCCAGCTTTGACATCCCTAAAAAGGCTTAGCAATATTTATTCTACTACGGTCTAAAGCAAGAATTCAAAAATATGATAGATGCTTCTGCAGGAGGATCGGTGATGAAACTTGATGTGGATGAGGCATATGACTTGTATGAAAAAATAGCTTAGAATCAATCGATGTGGCCAACCGATAGGGAAGCTCCAAGGAAAATAGCAGGGTTGCATAATGTAGATGTAGTGACAGCACTAGCTGCACAAATGGAAGTTTTTACAATGAAAATGGACAATCTATCTCAGTCAGTTAACATGGTACACCAATCTCCACCGGTTTGTTAAGGTTGTGGAGCTGATCATAATACTACGCACTGTCCTCTAGCGTCTACACATGTTAGCCAGTCTGAAGAAGTGAGCTATGCGCAGAACTTTCAAAGACAGCAAAATAGTCCTTTCTCCAACACATTTAATCCGGGTTGGAGGAATCATCCAAACTTTTCATAGTCTAGCAATCAGGGACAAGGACAATGAGGAAACAATCAAATTAAACCACCAGGGTTCCAACAGCAAGGAAAGAACCCATCGTTAGAAGATTTTCTGGCTCAGTACATCACTAAGACTAAGAGCAACTTTCAAAATCAACAGGCCTCGATCAAGGAACAACAGGTGCAAAATATTGCAGCCGCACTATCAGGTAGAGCTCAAGGGACGTTATCTAGCAACACCGAGACAAACCCTAAGGAGCAGGTCAAAGCCATAACTACACAGAGTGGAGTCCAGCTACCAGAAATACATGTAAAGTGGCCAGCAACTATCACAGAAAAGATACCTATCACGGGTGAGGAGAAAGTTGATGAATCAGACAAAACAACAGAGGAAAATCGAATTGAGTCATCGGATAGTCCACAAGTTAAAACAAGCGCTCCCGTCAAAGTATAAGTACCTCCAATCCCATTTCCACAGAGACTGCAAAAACACAAGCAAGATAAGCTGTTCAAAAATTTTTGGTTGTATTTAAGAAGTTGCACATTAACATACCGTTCGCTGAAGCCCTAGCTCAAATGCCCAGCTACGCCAAGTTTATGAAAGACATCTTATCAAAAAGAGGAAACATGAAGACACCAGTTGAACTAGGCGTATGCATGGTTCAACTCCGACAAAAAAATCTTGTTTCCTTATTTTGTTTTGGAAAGTCTTGGTTTGGAAATTTTGGCACCATATTCATACCAAGAGTCGGCTAAAACATGGGGGGACCTAATTTTTATCATCTTGCAAGCCGACAAAGAGGAAAAGAGAGAGATATACATTGAAGAACAAGACTTCATCACTTGGATTTGGAATTGAAGGCATAATTGAAGGATTTCAGATTCTTTTCATAATTTAATAATTCGGGTGATGTAGTTCTTTTATTTTTCATGTATTTCCTACATTAATATGCTAGACTAAATATCTTTGTATTGGATGGATGACAAAATTGATTGATTCTTAGTTTTTAATTCAAGACCTTATGTTTTTATCTTAATTCTTATGTTGTGGTTTCTTTAATACGCATGTCCATATTGTTTTAATGTTTGCGCACCATTAGGACAAGAAATTGCTTATACGTAGTGTTGGAAAACTCACGGGTAGGTAGAACACTGTTATTGGAACACATGGACAATGAATGTTAGGAATAATATTTGTGGCGTGTGCGATCGTGTGTGATAATCCTACATATCAATGCGCGTTTGCCATATGAATTCGGACTAGGAATATAATCGTCTCATGGTAATCATAAGTTTATTATATCTTGAGAAAGAATAATAAAAAAAGTGAAATTATTAATCGTCACAATTGTATGAGTTGAGATAAATGTCAAGGGTTGAGAATTAGAATTAAGAGTTGATCAGTGGCATCAAAAATTCAATACATTTACTCATCTGAATTTTAAAACAAATTCTCATTAATTTTGCAATTTTTAGTTATAGAACTTAAATAGCTATTCAAACAAAAATCAACTTTTGGTTACTAACACGAATTTAATTATATCGAATACACTAGAATTAGACTTTATTTCCTGTGGAATGATAACTCTTTCATCACAATTATTACTTGCACAACGAACTCGTACGCTTGTGGAATTTTGACGAACAAATTTTTGGCACCGTTGTCAGAGAATAACAGTGTTAATTTTAGTTATTAGATATTTTAGATTCGTTATTATTTTATTTTATTATTTATTTAATTTGTTGTTTTTAGGCTACTATTACACTACTTAATTCTCTTTTGTCTTGACTATTTGTAGGCTAGTTTGGTATATGCAAAATCCTGATGAGCCGGATCTCCTTCCGATCAATCACTTGCACAACGAACCCGTACGCTTGCAGGATTTTGACAAACAATACATACCAAATGCAGCAATTGTCATCAGGATCTAATTTGCAGCAATTATACAGATTATTATGGACAATATCAGGACATATATTTTCAACACGAAATTTATATTGAGAAATAAGGTTCCTGGATCATGTTTTATAGTTAAAGTACTAATGTATTAATCCAATAGTTGTGTGACTACTAGCTTGCTTACCTTTTTCGATGATTTAGAGTTCGAAAATTGAAGCAACTCGTTGATAGCCCAGGATGGTGAGGTGCTACTAAACGGCTACTGTTGCGAATTTGGTTTTGGTTTAGGTGGCCTTTGATTCACATCGTCCTTATTACAAGTGGAGTTCAAAGAAACTTGAATTTCGGTGGCAAGAAATCGCTGGTGGTTCACAACAAGACGATTGGCAGAGTGGATAGGTTCATCAGAGTCCTTGCAGAAGAGTGCTCTGTCTTCCACACAGAAAATGAAAGCCGATTTTTCCTAGAAATGATGAATGTCTATGAAAATATAGCGAGAAATAAGAAAAGGTCACGGGACAAGACATTGGCATGATTTTCATCTTCAATAGTAGACGCCGAACTAGAAAATAAAAACCATCTATTTGTACATAGCATCAAGAATATATAAATATCAAAAGCATATACCGACGCAGTACATTTGTTACGAAATAGTGGACACAACACAGTGGATCTTCTTTAAAAGGCAAAACATTGCCAACATGTTTGGTATGGAAAATTGGAAAATGAAGCTAAAATTATAGTCTTATAAATGTCCTTGGGGGTCTATTAGGTTTACAACTAACAAGGATCTCCATTATAACACAAGGGAAAAATTTTGTGGGCATGTATGGTACTCAGTATTAGAGACATCTTTACAACATAATCAACAAGTTTTTTTTCCCTATTTTCTTCCTTTATAGTTTTCAAGTTCTATCCAAATCTTGTGGCCAAACTATTGAAGACGAGATTTAAAAGATATTTGAGTGATCCTATCTAAAGGATTAAACTTTTAGACCTAGCAGTTGAGCACGCTAATGTCACATGTCCAAGTTTCACCGGGTGCCTTCTTCTTGGCACAGAAAGAGACATCGTGAGGCAGTAGTCTGCTCCGCTAGACTACCTTTCGCCTTTTTTCGATCGCTTCGGGACAAAAGAAAAAATTGATTACAATTTTGTAGAAAGCTTACAATAGAGATTTTAAATACATTGAAAGTAAATTAAATATTGATTGATGAAAGCTAAACATTACAATTGACGAAAGCAGAACATTGCAATTGTTGGTGCAGGGGGCGGACACCGATGAGCTTGAAAGATTTTTGAATGATTAATACCCTCTACAATAGCATTCTGAACAAAAACCTAAGTGACATGAGTAGACGTTTAAATGACGAGGAATCATACTAAACATTTATGAATATAAGAGCTATTTTATAACTGAAATAACTATTACAATGAAAAGAAAATTACAACTTAAATTTGAACTAATATTTATAATGTGCGATCGAAGTTGGACAAACTGCGACTGTGACTGTGTCAAGGGGCTAAGTGAAGCTGCGGTCCTTGACATTCTCCCCCATTTGTTTTGGCGACGTCCTCGGTGCCATCAATGCGTGATATGCTTCAATTAATAGTTTGAAGGCTCCAATGTCCTTTTCTCTTTTCCAAGTATTCTCCTCACTGCTGCAAACAATCCATTTGACCAAGTACTCTCGATGATCTTTTCTAGAAGCTCGAGTGATTTGATGGTCAAGAATAGATTCAGCAACCTTCTTCCCAGCTTTCTTCAATTCAAACACAAGTCGCTTTGGCTCATTTCTAGATGCATCCTCCTTATCTGCAAAGTATGGCTTCAGCTCACTAACATGAAAGACCTTGTGGATTTTACACCATGAAGGGAGTTCAACTCTATATGCGACTCTTCCAATCCTCTTCACGATGGGTAATGATCCTATGTATTTTGGCGCCAATCTGGGGTCCTTCCCTCTTGTCGATTTGTACACATTTCTGTCGGGAAGCTTAACCAATACCAGATCTCCAACATTGAATTCAAGGAAACGGCGCTTTAAATCTGAAGCCTTTTTATACCGTTATTGAGCTTTCTCAAGATAACTCCGAGCAATTTCAATATTTCGTTTCCACTCTTGAGAAAAGTTCTTCGCTTGAGGAGACTTGGTACTTTGTTCGATATCCACTGTATGAGGGAGTAGCAGTTGCTGGCCAGTAACAATCTCAAAAGGACTCTTATTGGTGGAAGAGCTCTTTTGGGCATTGAAGCAAATCTGAGCCGCATCCAAAAGTTTCACCCAATTTTTTCTACGAAATAGAGATAAAATGTCAAAGATATTCTTCTAGCATAGAATTGAAGCGCTCCGTCTGTCCGTCCGATTGTGGGTGAAAACTAGAACTCATGCTCAAAGTTGAACTAAGAAGTATGAACAACTCAGTCTAAAATATGCCAGTAAAACGAGGATCTCGATCACTGACGATATCCTTAGGCAGTTCCCAGTATTGACAATATGTTTGAAGAAGAGTTGAGCTGTCTCTTCCGAGGATACATATTTAGGCACTGCAATAAAAGTTGCGTATTTTGATAGACGATCCACCACAACGATGATAGTGTCAAAATCCTCAACTTTTAGCAACCCAATAATGTAGTCCATCGATACACTTTCGAATAGCCAAGTTGGGACAGAAAGGGGCTCCAGCAAGCCCGCCTTTTTCTAATGATCTGCCTTATCTTGCTGAAAAATAAGAAAGGTTTTTACATAGGTTGCAATGTCATCCCATATTTGAGGCCAGTAGTATGCACGTTGTAGTAGTGCACAAGTGCGTTCCTCTCTGGGATGCCCTGCCCAAATCATGTCATGGCATTTCGTAATTAATGATTTCCTTAAATCTCCACCCTTAGGAACATATAGGTGGTCTCCCCTAGTCTTCACTAGTTCTCCATCGAGCCAGAACTGTCGAGTCTTACCCTGCTTGATGAGGTCAACCAAATATTGAGTAGTCGGGTCCTTATTCATAAGTACCCAAATTTGGTCTCTTGTGTTCGTGGTGACGACGCTACCTAAAAGAGCAGTCACAGAGCACATGGCAGCCAAATCGGCCCGTCGACTAAGAGCATCAGCAACATGATTACTAGATCTGGGACGATACTCTAGCATAAAATTGAACTCTGAAAGAAATTCCTGCCAACGAGCCTGCTTGCTAGATAGTTTTGAGTGGGACATGAAGTGACTAACGGCAATGTTATCTGTCTTCACAATAAATGGAGACCCAAGCAAATAGTGACGTCATCCTCTAAGACAATGGACTGCTGCCAACAATTCCTTTTCATGTGCCGAGTAACGACATTCTGTTTGGTTTAACTTCCGGCTCTCATATGCTACCGGATGTCATTCTTGCATAAGGACTCCACCAAGTGCAAAATCTAAAGCATCTGTATGAACTTCAAATGATTTAGTCATATCTGGTAAGGCTAAAACCGGGTTCGTCCACATGGACTTCTTCAACCTTTCAAAAGCAGTTTGGCATTGGGATGACCAATCCCAATCCTTATCCTTCTTTGTCAATTCAGTAAGTGGCAGTGCAATTTCTTAGTAGCCTTTCACAAATCTTCGATAGTAATTGCATAACCCAAGAAATGAACGTACCTCATGTACGATTTTTGGTGGTTGCCAATCTTTGATGGCTGTAACCTTCTTCGAATCCATGCAGATTTTACCTTGTTCAATGATGTGACCTAAGAAACTGATAGATGTTTGTGCAAATGAGCATTTAGATGGTTTGGCATAGAGTTCATTCTCCCGTAGCCGATTGAAAACTTGCCTCACGTGTTGGATATGTTCCTCCAATGTCTCGATGTAGATTACTATGTCGTCCAAGTACACAACAATAAAATCATTTAAGAATCTGTGAAGTACCTGATTCATCATAGTACAAAAAGTTGCTGGAGCATTTGTCAAACCAAAGAGCATCACTTTAAATTCAAAGGCTCCATATCTGGTTACCACCGTAGTCTTTGCTTCATCTCCCTCCTTGATCCGAACTTGCTAGTATCTGGACCTAAGATCAATTTTTGTGTAATACTTCGCCCGACTCAGTCGATCGAAGCAATCCACAACCAGTGGGATAGGATAGCTATTATTTACAGTGATCTTGTTCAAAGCTCAAAAGTCACAACACATTCTAAAAGAACCATCAGCTTTTTTTTGAAACAACACAGGAGCTCCGTATGGTGACTTCGCAGGCACAATGATTCCACTCTCCAACATTTCTCCCAATTGCTTCTTAAGCTTTTCAAGCTCAGGCTGAGACATACGGTATGGTGCCTTGGCGGGAGGTTTGGCAAGTGGAATAAGTTCAATTTCATGATCATTCGTCCTTCTTGGTGGTAATGTGTTTGGTAATTCGTCCGGTATGATGTCTTCAAATTCTCAAATAATCCTTTTGACGGATTTTGGAATAGGACCAGTCGCCTCTTTGATCTCCTCTAATCGAAGAGTGCACAAAAAAGAAGGTTCATTTCTCTTGAAACCCTTACTAAATTGCATGGCTGAGATATTCTTCTCGCCTATCCTCCCAACTTGTGTAAGGATGACACATAGCTTATTACCTATCATCATTAACAAATCGGAATACGACAACACTGCTGTCTTAGTATCCCGAAGAAATTTCAATCCTAGAATAAGCTTGAAATCATCCATCTGAATTGCAGATAAGTTTGTCCTTCCTTCGAAAGGACCTGCTTTGATCAACACTGATTTCGCCACTCAGCTATTGGTTGAGCAGCGGAGTTGATTGCTTTGACTTTTCCACTACCCTTTTCCAGAACAAGTCCGAGTCGCTCTACTTTGATACATGCAAGGTAGTTGTGGGTCTGTTACCACCTCCAATTGCTTGATTACTCCCCGAAGGTTGATTCTTTCTGGATTTCGTTTAGTAGTCGCTCAAACATTCGGCGGCTCCCATGGTCGTGCTCAAATCAGTAACCTTCTGTCTCTGAAGTTCCGTGCGTGTTCATGGTTTCAACAGTTCCATAAAGGTGAAGAGCTTACCCTTTTTCGACATATCTCAAATATTCAGCAAATGCCCTGAAAAGGCTTTCACATACTCTCTGATAGAGCCTGTATGTTTCAGGTCTCAAAGTGCCCGTCGAGCCTGATACTCGACATTTTTCGGAAAAAACTACGACCTGATCGCTTCCTTGAGGAGATCCCAAGAATCTATTCGGACCCTGTTGGCCTGAATGTTAGCATATTTGGTTTGCCACCATAGTTTTGCATCTCCACCTAGATATATGTTAGCTGTGTTTACCTTTCTAGCTTCGTCTTCAATCGAAGCTGCGAGAAAATACTGTTCCATGTCAAACAAGAAGTTTTCGACTTCTTTTGCATTACGTGCCCCTCTATAGGTACACGGTTCAGGAATTCTGAGTCTAGGAGCATACTCAGGTACGGCTCTTGCTCATTGCCCACCGCACGTTGGAGTACTTGTAATTGAGCTCTCAACGCTTCCATTTCATCCTGCAGATCAGGAATGATTACAACAACTTTAATCATTGCTGCACAAGCCCTTTGGCTTTTATTCAGTTGGATGTGTAATCCACGAATCTCGAATTCTGCCATCTCGACTTTTTCCTCGAGACCGTCTACGGCATAGCACAACCTAGTGGTTGTCTCATCAAGCAATGCGATGTTTAGTAGTACTCTTCTTTTGAGGCTCTCCCACCTCAGTGGTGTTGGATGTAATTGGATCCATAGCTTTCTTATCGAGGGTCGTGAGTCGCGGCTCTGATAACAACTTTTACGGGGTGCCTTTCTTCCTGGCACAGAAAGAGACACCGTGCGACAGTAGTCTATTCCGCTAGACTACCTTTCGCCTTTTCTCGATCGCGTCGGGACAAAAGAAAATTTTGATTATAATTTTGTAGTAAGCTTACAACAGAGATTTTGAATACATTAAAAGTAAATTAAACATTGATTGATGAAAGTTGAACATTACAATTGACGAAAGTAGAAAATTATAATTGCTGGTGCAGGGGGCGGATACCAGTGAGCTTGAAAGATCTTTGAATGACTAATACTCCATATAATAGCATTCTGAACAAAAACCTAAGTGACAGGAGTAGACGTTTAAATAACGAGGAATCATACTAAACGTTTACGAATATCAGAGCTATTTTACAACTGAAATAACTATTACAATGAAAAGAAAATTACAACTCAAATTTGAACTAATATTTACAATGTGCGGACGAAGTTGGGCAAACTGCGACTACGACTGCGACTGTGTCAAGGGGCTAAGTGAAGCTGCGGTCCTTGACACCAAGTCTTGCCACCCCAATTTTATGAAATTGTGCACCTCAGGGTAGATGTCTTAGTGACGTTAAATCAAGGAACATTTGAGGGGGCCTTATTAAGCTTTGATGAGAAAAAATGAAGCCCGCCTAGATGAGATTTAAGTGATATATAGGGGGCCAATCAAGTGGTTCAACACAGCATTTGTTGAGTTTACAATATTGGATATAATTATCTAGTTAACGGACAAAACATGCCATAAAAAGCATAAAAGGGTGACCATTTTTATTAACTTGGCATTTGTCACAAGGAGGTAGCTTGTTGGAGAGGCATTGGAGAAGCAGCCTTTGGTGTTTGCTTGCGAGCTTATTTGCAGCATGCACTTCAATGTCACATTTAGCACACAAGGCAGCCTCATCAGCATAGCAAATCACTGTTGCTTGAGCTTTCTCACACACATCACACTGAATCTTCATCTTCCTATTCTGATCTTGTCCCTTATATTAAGTGCTTAGAACAGGCCTACATGACAAACTGCTCAAACAGAAACACTTTATTTAGAAAAACCCATAATTTTCTTCAAGATTCAAGAAAACCCCATGTGAAGAACAGGGTAAAAGAAGCTATGAATACGACAAAATCAAAGTTCCCAGCAACAATAATCCTTAATAGTTCTCCGACCAAAAGGGTTTTATTTGACCAATATCTATTATATAACTCTCAAAATTATCTAGCTAAGAATATTGGGAGAAGATAACAGAAAAGAAAGCAAATAAGAACGAGGAATCAGATTTTTGAAGTGACTGGCAGTGAATCAAAGGATATAAAAGACAAGTTTTTGATTTGTGTATCAAATACTAGAACAAGATTGAGACGGCAAAGCAATGTGGCCGTAAATATAAAACATAATATCGTGTGGCTTTACGTTGCAGTGAGCAGGAGGCATGACAACTAGTGGCCATAAAAATTTTGGCGTTTCATTCATTAATTGTGTGCAATTTATTATTGAAAAGATCGAAGTGGTTGAATCTTTATTGTTGAATTAAAGACAACAAAACATGTCGTCGGATTAAGAGGGCTCCTTGGAATGGAACTGAGACTCACTTTCAGTTTACGCTGGGTACTTGGATGTTTTCTGTTAAACGAAACAGAACTATTTGATTTCATACATGTTCGTATTTGAATTTGATTCATTGTTTCAAGAATTTTAAAAATATGTTTGAATTTTATATGCTAGTTATCTTACGAGCATTCTACGTTTCTGTATATACCACATTCATCTATCGAAAGGTTTTGCACCTCGATGTTGTCGCTTGGGATTGTAGTATATTTTAAGGGTTGGGTTGAGTTCAAAATGTCTGGGCGTTCTTTCGATTATTACGTGCTGTACAGGACGCTCAAAAGGAAAAAGAGAGTTCATCGCTCTGAAAAGTATGGATCACCTCCAAGAATAATGCCTCCTCCCACAGGTTGGGTAACAGAAGAAGAAGCATTAGAAAACAGTAAAAAGGAAATTCAGGAAACAGAAGCTCAGTGCAACATATTGCACGTTGACTTATCACAAAAGGATAACTCGATGGAGGACAAACAAGACGTGGAAATAGATGCTGTCGAAAAGGTTATTTTTAAGAGACTAGCCATGAAGTTAACTAAACACTTGAAGCCATTGTACGTTAAAGTTTTAGTTGACGGCATACCTGTGGCAAAAGTACTTGTCGATAATTCAATCTATATATTTGACGTGGGCATTAGAGAGTTAGGAGGGCCTTTCCCTAGTACGAGAGGATTGAAACTTTTGACTTGCATAAACGCAAAATTATTGAGTTCAAAACGGATAATCTGTCATGTACATATTGGATTCGAAAAGGCTAAAGTGTTAAACTGACATCCTGCTCATTCAA
Organism: Olea europaea var. sylvestris; assembly: GCF_002742605.1. Lineage (NCBI taxonomy): Eukaryota > Viridiplantae > Streptophyta > Magnoliopsida > Lamiales > Oleaceae > Olea > Olea europaea. The sequence goes on along the minus strand of NW_019267241.1, from coordinate 193,468 downwards.
TTGATGCTTCTAATGGTAGTATGGTAACAGAAAATCAGTCATAGCCAAAATGAGTAACCAATTTGGCTTGCATCCCTACTTCTATATAAAAAAAAAAAAAAAAATGCTGTGTTTTGCAAACTAAAATTTTCATGGTACCAATTTTATACATAAAAAAAGTAACAAATATAATTGCATCATATTGTAAAACTTGAGGTGAAGAAACCTTGATTATATTGAAAAATAATAATAATAATAATTGTTGACCCCAAAAAGTGCGCCAACGATGTCGGTCCCACCCGCGCTTGCGTGGGCGAATGTCCAACACGCTAAGACACGTGGACGGTCTAAAACGAACGGTTCAAAGGAGCGTGGGAGTAGCCCAACGACGCGGGACGGTGACGTTCGGAATCCGGCGGGTTGTTCGCAATCCGATTGTACAATAATTACCAACCGGTGCTCGTAGATGTATATGTAAAAGTGTATGAATTCGATTTGTGTTTTGCAAGCAAATGAGAGAGAGTTGAGTAAATGTAGTCTTTAGTATTGATTTTTGCATTCGCCTTTGACATTACACAATGGAAGTATTTATAGTAGTGCATATGAAATGGGAGCCCTTGGATGAAGTGGCACGTGGCCTCATCTCTTTAGTTCAAACATCCTTTCCTAGATATGGGACTTGACTTGCTAGCTTGCGGCGCATTTATTGCTTTTGCAGGGCCTCCATGCTAGTGACAAGACTTGACCTTTATGCTTATGACAAACGTTCAATCAATCATTCGAATAAGATCTGTGCAGGCGATCTCTTGGGAGAAGTGACCATGGAGGATGTTTCCTTGTGGTTAAGAGGCTCGTGCATCGACTTCGGGGTTTCGCCCATTTGACAAATACTTCCACTTGAGGACTTCAGTTACGTCCAACAAGTTCCATGCCTCGGGTCATGGGCCTCGGCCTGAAGCACTTCGGATATATCCCACCTCAGCAATGTGTGCCATCTCGGCAGGAATGCCACGTGAATCAGGATGAGTGGGCCATTGGTCCAGGTGGGTAGGACAGGTGTGACAACACGCAACAATAATAATAATAAATAGAAAATTGACAGTTTAGGTCTACAACAATCTCGATTTAGCTTAACATCCAACGCGAAAAGTTCGAACACTTGACAATGAATGCAGGACTAGACAGTACAATTGCAAACACCTCCCATCCTCAATCATGTCGATTCACCTCCGATCCAACACAAACATAAATGTTAAAAAATGTAAAATATGAAAGTCGTCTCAATAATAAAATATAAGGATTTTCGCCTTCTCCTCTACCTACTGTACCTGTTGCATGCATGACCAATTTACTTTATACAGATGACATATACTATTGTTTTCAAGGACTTTCTTATAAATATTCATTATTCCAAGATCAAATCTTCTGAGAACCTAGTTAACATTTTGACACGTCAAAAAAAGTGACATACACTGCCACTCCTTGTCTTGTTCCACATTTTATCAAGGTAAATGCTCAAAAATGACAATACAAAATATAAGTTCTAATATTTCAAGAATTAAATATTGTAATTTGTTGTAGCAAGAGACTAAGTTTTAAAGCTATCACGATGACAACTGATGGTTGGGTTTATAAGTCGATTTACAACTTTAAAATATGTGGAAATTACGGATTTTTTTTTTTTTCAAATTTTCTGCAATGATATTGATATTGATATTGAACTCGCACATATTTCACCCATTTATATATTTTTCTTCTTATAGCGCATTATTAGAAAATCATGTTTTTATATTTTAGAAAGGGACCAAGATTTACCAAAAGAAAAAAATATATATATCGAACAGGACAGTTGTACAATCCTTCTAGCACACTTGAAAAGAAGTTGAAAATCTCAAAATATGTTTTTTTTAAAGATGCTGCCCAAATTGGAGTCAAAATAGCAGTTGGCAATTGCAATAAATAAAATAATATAATTGACGTAACAAAAATGCCCCCACGCAGGATCGAACTACGGACCTTCAGTTTACAAGACTGACGCTCTACCACTGAGCTATAGGGGCTTCTTTGGTTATGGCATAATTGTAATTTAATTTGATTGGATTTATTTTGAAGAGTCCTCAAGAAACAGCTAAAAAATTCTAATTACTTAATTACAATGCCACAGGTAAAAATTAAACTTAAAATTTTAATTTAAATCAAAATCAATAATTAATTTGAACTGGATCCACAACTTTTCAATCACAAATTTTATCAAAATCTGCTAAAAATCTTATTTTAATCTCCACCGTACATGAGTAATAATTTATTTGTCAAGTTAAAGTAATGCATTAGGGTAATTCATTCCACGTAAACAAATTCCATTTTCAAAAATTACGTATGACTCTATTATTGTTTGCTTTGCTTTAGAAAGTGCTATGCGACTTGCAATTAATTGGAGATCGAGATCGAGATCGAGATCGAGATCGAGAGGGCTGATAAGAATGGGAAAAGATCATCGGACATTGTGACTAAACTTGTTGATATGGATAGAGCCTAGAAGTTAATGAGAGAATTTAGCTCGTAATAATATTTCAAGTCAGAGTCGTCAACCAATGGGGTCGCCCTGGGCTCGCCCATTTATGTATTTAACACGTTTATTAAAAAAAAAAGACTGAAGAAGAAGCTCCAGTTACTCTTTAAATTGTCCATTACTATAAAAGTTTATTCCATTTTTTCATGACTACGCATTCATATGGAAGTCATCAATGAAAGACATAAATCCTATAAAAGTAAACGTAACTTAAAAACTGAAATCTTCCAAGTCAAAAATGGAACACTTTTTGCTATGAATAGTAAAACCTTTCAAACTAGATTATTTCCCTATTTCAATATGAGGACTAATACTTGGTAATATCTGTAAGTTCGACAAGAAATTTATCAAAGCAAGAAGCTGTACAAATTTAACTGTCGTAATCTTGAAATCACAAAATGTGCTGGAAGACTATATACAACTTCGTCCGGGGATGATGGTTATGACCTGCGGGGCAGACGGAGCATTGGATACTTAAATTTAAAGACAAGGAAACTTCGTCAATCTGAACAAACAAACTTCCAATGGAATACCAGTGCATGTTTGAGAAGTAATTAAATTAAAATTTAAGACATTATAAGTTGTGGGGCTTATGGAATATATGTGGACAAATAAGTCGGTAAAAATTATGCTTGAACAGCTTAGAATATAATTTAATCACATTTCCCATACATACACTGGTTTGAAAGAATTGATCCAAAAGCAAACCTGAACAAGTGAGGGTTCCAAGCGTAATGAGCTAGTTCCAGATGGATAGATTTCTAAATTGAGTTTCCATTGCATCCAATAGAAATTTGACAAGGGTTTCCCTCTCAACTTCTTTTTCTTTCTTGAGCTCAAGATGACGGACCTGCTCATAGGTCCAATCAAGTTATATGGATTCCTTTCGAACAAAAATTTCTGGGTTCTATGAAATTTGTGGATAAAAATAGTCTGACCAATTATAAGCTCTGAAAAACATGCATTAAGAACATAATGGCCCAACACGATTACTGGTCCTACCTTAACTGAACCTTTTTGAGTTACACCAGTGTCAGTAACGATAACAAGACATTTGATATCATGCTCGCTTGCATATTCATACTGTTCTGTAAGGCTTGGATCACATAATGGGACGAGCTCAGCCTGATCAAATGAATGCCAGCGTGTAAGTTCAGATTCTTTTTTGGACATCTCAAAAATCTCCGTAGGAATGATATCACTGACCTTGATATTCTCCTCCCATAGCTCAGCCACTAGTTCCATGCGCTCCACTAGTAAGCCGCCACCTCCTCTTGAACAAACAAGGACGTTAATGCCCACATCATTTCTGCATGTTTGTAACGCCAAACTTAGAGAACGAGTTGAAGATGAATAAAGATATTTATATAAAATTACGTTGGACCCTACTATACTCACAGACGCATGCGTGCACACATTCGCATGCGCGCACACAGAGAGAGGGAGGGAAAGAGTACCTGTGAGGCTTAATATCTACAGAAGAATGCATCAAAATTGTCTCTAGAGCAAGACTAGTCCCAACTGCACCTGGAGGATTTAATTTCTGGGAACATCATAGCAACACTGACAGTCATAAAATGTATACACTGCCTTCATATGTTTATTATTACAACGATAGATACGCATTAGCTCTCTTATTGGGCAATAATAACTGAAATAGAAAATTTTGAAATTATGATGTTGAATGACAGAAAATAAGCGTGTTAGATTTCAGAGATTATGTGTTGCCTACAATGCTGAACGTGATGTATCTGAACAATATAAGGAAAAAATTAATCAAGAGTCTATAAAATCTTTTACTCTGAAAAGCCTTGTTTTGGCAAATCCATGAACCTTGTTATGTAATCCTTCGCATGGAAAGACTAGGATTAACCAATATATTTACAAGTCCAGAAAAATGATTGTGAACTTGATTAACCTTCCGGAATCTCGTGCTGCAAAAGTATCCTAAGCCATTGATGAACACAATGGCCAGAATCTAACCCTAAAAGCTGAAAGTCATGGTTACATTCTTAACCACAACTAGACAAATATAAAAAGGGAAAATATACATGCACGCACTTTGCACTTTATACAATCTTACACAAGAACAACATAAATAGAAATGGAATAGTCAATTTAACACCTACATGTTCAGAATCTGACATATGGTGAACCAAGTAATCATAACGACCACCAACAGCAAGGAGTGTTCCTTCCATAAGTGATACAGTACTGTTATCCTTTCTTAAATATATCTGCGAGAAAGAGGATGAATAACCATTCACGAAGTAATATAGCTTATAAAATATTTTGTTTTCTGTTTTTAAATGCATAAACTGAGCTACCATTCTCAAGGGAAAAATCAAACTTAAAATAAGAACAAAAAATGTGCCACCACATGCCTCTTTGGATAGATTCTTTATGAAAAAATAGGCACTGTATGCCCGGTCAGGAGATGTATTATAGTCAGGTATAAAGAAAAGTAATCTTTTCTTTACTTTGTTAACCTTGTATTAAACTGATATGATTTATGCATAAAGCAGCCTCTGCCCATCGTCGATACTTGTTTCCCTCTTCCTTTATTCCTATTGTTTTTGATGGTGATAAAAATGGAATTTAGATATGATTTTAAAATAGAGTTCATTTCAAATTATGTTTGTTTAGATTATATTGGATTGGTTTTAATAAAATTTCTGGTTTATTATAAGTTCTTTTGATTTTAGCTTTTTTACTTTATAAAAGTGGGCTTATTCATTGTAATAGGTACCTTGACTATATGAAATAAATCGATTTTCTCTAGCCCTAAATTCTTCTTTTTTTCTTGAAACCCCTTTTTCTTTCTTGTTCCTTCTTCTTCGTCAATTGTTCGTTGTTAAATTGTAATGTTCATAAGTAAGTTTTACTAGTTGCTCATACACACACATACCTAGATAAAAATTAGACGTTACAGTTTTGCTTGATCCTAGAATGAATTCAAGAAACTAAAATGAGCAGTTCATCGGCCTTCATATTCACAATTATTACTATTTGCAGTAAATAAGGCCTTGATTGAAAGGAATACACTTAGATGAGAACTATTGTAGTACCTGAAAATACAAGTTCCTATGGTAACTTTCAGTTGGCGGCATAAGGGCATCAACATATAAGCGTTTATCAATCCTCCAAACTCTTAGATAGTTTAAAAGCTCTGACAACTCATCAAGTGCCTTGTGTGTTGATTTATCTGCATTAACCACAAATAAATTCTCTCTTTACAAGAACCAATGAAATAATATGTAAAGTAACAAGTAACAGAAAATCAGGTGTAACTTACCAGCAGGGAGGGCACCTCTTAATCTGGGAAGTGCATGATCCGCAATTCCACAGAATCTCAGTCCAACGGTCTGTAATCTATTTACAGTAGCTTCAGAGAGATTGAGTTCCTGGATAGAATTCCAATAATAAACTCTTAGAATCATGTTACAGACATCTCCGCTAAGCTCATTATCAAATATTCATGTCTAAATATGAACTAGATCATTTGATCGGTGTACATCCCACCACAGTATTTTTGCAACTTATAAACACAAGAAACTACAATTCCAACAAAAAAAAAAATTCAGATTTCCACTTAACGGCATTAATTATGCCTTGTATGCCAAGAAGCATGAAGCCAACATGAAAAGATAAGGGTCCAAATATTCACACCCACAAGTCATGCTATCCATTAAAAGACAACACCAGAGAAACTAAATGTGTTTTTGGGTTTTAATTAAATTTCAGAGCAGGATCCCAATGAATGGGAGAAGATCAAATTTCTTTGCATTATTATACTTCTATTTTAGCAATGTCAAACTCTATTTGGATAAACTTTTTTAATCCCTTTCATTTTTAAATTAGCGTTGGAGAGGGAAAATTTAATTTGTCCACTTTACCCTTTTCTGCCCCCCCACCACACAGAAAATCAGTAGGAATATTGATTGAAACTGGAATTCTTTAGGCACCACATTGAGGGAGGCAAATTCCATCACGCTATCCGAAAGGCTTCAGAGTTCCCAAGGTTTGGGAAATATATGTACATAGTTTTGCCTGGTAATGTTCGCAACTATGACAGAGAATTCTTATCTACCATAAATTCCTAAAGTGCTGTGAACATAACCTCCATATATCTAGGATGCCTAACTTCGTTATACAACATGCAAAGAGAGAGATTACAGAAGAAGTTAAGTTAAAATACATTATGAACTAAACAACAAAAGACTTCACCATAAACAAATTTATAAAAGATTGTAAAGCTACATTGGACTGATTTCCAACATTCATAGTTTCCAATCTGTTCTTTCTTGACTATTTTGTGGCAGTATAGATAAATTTGTTAGTTTTCTCTAACGGTTTGCAGCTTGCTGCATCGTTTGCATCCCAAGTAATTCTGAAAACATACAATTGTTTTTAATAAGGCTTGTGTTCTCTTACAGTTGAACTATAATTATAAATATCTAGAAAATGAAAACTTGGCCTTCATTGGTGAAAATGATGGAACAAAAGAGAGCAAACAGAAACCCAACAGTGACTCTGTTTCTTTGAGCAAGTAGCTTTCAGTTTTCTGACCTGTCGAAGTTGTCGCCTTATGACCACCCATTTTGACTTCCTTTCAGACGACTGAGGACGCAAAGAACCCAACAAAGAGAGAAGCTTCACGAAGAATGATGAAATTGTCAAAAACGAATATATGCACATTCATGTAGAAAGCCACCAACAAATTAATTTGAAGCCATACATCTGATACTTTCTGTCTATGCTCTGGTTTGATTCCAGTCCAAGACCATATTGCTTCCAGCAGATCCCCATGATTCAAATGAATATCACAGGATTCTGATTGGAAAAATCGAGTGACAATGTCCACCGTAGCCTGTAAGTTGGAATGCACATTATAATTTCACATCCGCCAGAGCTAAACAATACATAGTGCATGGTCTATGCAAATTGATCAATGCTATGCATACATCCCAGTGGAAATATTAGAAGCTTTAATAGTTCATTTCAGATATTTAATTTGAACAAAACATTGTTTCTTGGACATAGTGAAAAGCTAACAAACCATCAAATACATAGGATTCTCATTCTGACCACTATGAGTTCAATATGTTTCTTAAACACTTTCAGGATTCCAGTTTTGATCACCAATTTCATGATCTATGTTTAAGAAAGTAATTGGACCACAAAATTTTACTTTTATGGAACTTCCACAGAGTTGGCTTGATTAAAATTCACATATGTTTACATTATATAGTCCTAATGTACACACAAAAAATAAAATAAAATAAAATAAATTTACGCAGAAGATTTTAGATAATCACATTTGGAATAAATAATTGCTGTTATCACTAGCAAAACAATAAAAGTCATCCTGTGTTCCTTCAGCCGGTAAAAAGAATATATTGATCTCTGCAATAAACCATATATTTTTCCTCTAATCACAGATAGAAACAATACAAAACTATGAATACTTTCAATATAACATAAAAATGGAGATATCTAATGGAATTTATGCATCTCCAGATTTCTTCAAGGACATACTGCAAAAAGATGTCACCCACCAGAACTGATATGCTTTTTGAGGATCATGGAGATCAAGACAAAAATGTCAATTGTGTGTGGGAATCAACTGCACATGCAAAGGGTCGTGGATTAGTTGTTATTTTATGGGTTTTCCTCAAGTAGGTGGCTTGTAGGAAGTGTGGCAGAAGGTAGCCTGCTAGGCTAGAGAGAGAAGGCAAATGTGTACAGGTTTTACTTGTGTACATCTTTTATGGAGCACAATTTTAAGCATACCTTGTCCCTTCCAAAGAAAGATCATAGTTGACTTAAACATCGATTTCCAATAATACCTATATTTTCTCATAACTGGATACATAAACGTTCTAGATGATTTCATTTTTATCACTAATTGCATTTTTCTCCATTTTTCCCCTGAAAGTGAGATAATGGAACATACAGTTTTATGGTAAAACTTAAAACATTAGATGAAATTCTATCTAATACTTGCATATTAAGACACCTTTTATTGTAGTTCTACAATCATCCTTTCTTTTTTCAGAATGATTTAGAATTTTTAGACAGAAATTGGGCCTCAAATGCTTGCTATATTATGGTAGTAGATTTTCTACAGAATAACATGTTTGAGGAAAAGGAATGTGGGTTGTATCACCTATATACATCTACGGAGAAAAGAAAGAAAGGAGGGAAAAAAAAAAAAGAACGTCACTTTGTTAATACTGCAAGTCATTGGAATTCTAATGTCAAAGCAGTTAGTCCTAATGAGTTTATATATATCAGTTGGTACACAATGTCGCACAACCCTTAAACAATCAAAATTCCGACTCAAGAATTGGTTTTGACAAAAAGCACATATTCCTCAAGTATAAAAAAGAAAAAAAGATTCAAAACAACTGATAAAATTGAATGGAAATAAATTCTAATTGGAGTCGTAAATCTTTTAACTGGGGGGAGGAAGGTTCTAGGTCTGGAGCTTGGGGGTGTGGATTTAAAACTAAAGACAACGATACAGTACCTTTATGACCTCTGCCTCTGTTAATGTTGCTGCTCCTCCAATGATATCAAAATCCCCCTACAAACAAGGGAAGTTTGTTTATATTAAGTCAATCAAAATACAATTAATAGAATTACACAAAAAAATAAATCAAAATAAATACATAAATAAATAAATAAAATGCAATAAACCTGGAGGTACCGATTAGGTGGTGAATGTCCAATTGCTCTTCGGTATACATACGATATTTCATAACGTTTGAAAAACGACTTCTGCACAGGAAACAGTAAATTCTTAATCAATGGTAAAAAGGCTTCATATAAATATTTTTTCCTCAAGCCCTAAAATAGGCAACACAAATACTTGTGTCAACTAACAATGTTTTAATACAAGTAGCGACCAAAACAACAATCCAGGCCTCCAAATAATCTTGAGTCGATTACAAGAATCCATTTTTTCCACTTTGCTCAGCTCGTTGCTCCATCTATTGAAAAAGTAAAATTAAATCAAATCGTTTTCACGTCAAGCAATCATTTTATAATCTTTTTGAACAGCAGTTATTCTTGCCATACAGAGCTTCTTTAAGTGGCTAGACATCTATATCTTCATTCCTTTGATTATCCTCCACTGGTGTCGCGGAAACTTGCTTGGTCCTCTGTTCTAATTTTATCTATTCTAGTATGGCCATGCACTAAGTAACATTAATTATAGAAGTCTAACAACCGTTCTATAAAACTTGTCCTTGAACATAAGAGTATGTGCCCATCACATTTAATCATATGTATCAAAATGCTCATAAGAAAGGAATTCTACAGAGAACAAATAAGTTGGTTTACAAATTTAACCACAAAGTAGCAGTTAACAATCATAAAAATAGAGGTCAGCTGTTCTAATCGTTGTTCCCTTTATTAAACTTCGACTCGTCTCTGTCGCTTTTACAATTTAAGCAGTTTCCATGCTTGATTGCTGAAGCAGTTTATCAATTTAAGTATTTAAAAGTTATTGAGCACATCAATCTTATGAGCCATTGGCAAGTCCACAAAGCCATGAATTCTAGTATTCGACATTCTTAATATTTTTAATTAAGAAACACATGTTAATAATTTCACTCTACTTTTAGCTCTCCTTAAGAACTGTAAGAATCATTTAATGTAAGTTGTGCTCGATATCAGTAACATTGAACAGAGCTGATGACACCTTCAGCAGTTCAGCTGGCCAATACTGCAACTTGAGCTGAATTACTATTATACAGCAAGTCCTCAAATGGAAAGTAATACCCTGCCTCTCTTGTATTGAAACTAAAGGTGTAATTTAAACTGACCACAGAAGAACATACACTATATTACAACACTTCGCACTTGGCAATAGTTGGGATTTATGCTCTAAGAATATGCAATAGCAATGCATTAAGCACTTGGCAAATGTTAGGACATAAGCTTCCATAATGTGTGATTGAACTTTGAAAGAACATAATATTCCACCAAATCCATACCTGGTTTGTAATGGCCCATTTGACGAATGGAAAGCGTAGCTCATGGCAAAGCTCGACCATATCTCCTCCAGGAGTCAATAGCTTCACAGTATTTCTTTAAATTTAACAAAGGAACAGAGTAAGCAGACAGCTCAAACACGTTAACGTCAAATGCACACGTCAACCAAAATAGGTAACATGAAAAAATAATGATAGCAAGAGTGTAAAAGGAAGTTAATTCAGAGTGAAACCTGTTAAGCTGCAGACGTTCATCCAACATTCTCATTGGTATGATCTCCAAATGCTTTGCACAATGCTTACGAAAAACTTCCGTAGCAACCTCAACAACCTGATCACGATTAGCACTGCAAACATCTGTGAAAAGAATAGATGAAGTATCCTGCCCAACCAATTTTGGTCTTCCAACACTCTCCTGAATGCCCTTCGAGCTTAACATATCCTCATCAAAAATAGCATTCACAAGTTTTTCATAAATACTGGTGTCTTCTGAACTATGAATTGTTCGTAAAATATCTGCATGTACAAAAAAATGAAAAATAAAAAATAAAGAAAGAAAGATAAAAAATAAAAAATAAAAAAAGAAACAGAATTAAACTTGCTCAAATCATGAGATAAAACTATCAGTGCTGGGTATCTCTACAACCACTCAGAATGTCAAATTTGTAGTCATCAAGTAGTAAATCCTCAGAGATGCAAAAGATCGTTACTTCAAATCAAGTGGCGATAAAGACATTGATTAATCACGAGGCTTTGCAGAAATAAAGATAAAGATACTCTAAACCATTTTGACTACAAAATCAAATAATTTACTCCGTTAGGCCAAAAGAAAAATAAATGCGTCTCCACAAACATTTAGCTTACCTGAAAAGGGAAGCTGAAAATAAAAAGACAAACATTTAAGCAATGTAGAACCTACACTCCATCTAGGAAATTCACATAAACCCACTGATCTAGGAAATCCACAAACATTTAAGCAATGTAGAAGCTACAAACTATCTAGGAGATCCACATAAACCCACTGATTTGGGTATTTTTCTTAAATTCCATAAAAAAGTACTAAAAATGTGAATCTCTTGAATTGTCTTCTCCACTCCGTCAAAGAAAATTTTGATTACTCTCTCTCCAAATTACTGAAAATTACATTGGGTGCTGTGTTCTATTTTCCATCCTTTTCCCCACAGCATATGATTGGTAATCTCCTAATCCTTTTCACCAAGCAAACAATTCACTAAGATCAGGGGCGGACCTAGAGACTTAGGACTGTGGGGTCAAAAATGAATTTTTTTTCGAACAACGTATCATTAACGAAAATAAATTCATATACTACTACAATTGTAGCCTACGCGTTTTCATACTTTGAAAACGTCGTATAATTACATCGTTATCAATATCGTCAAATACATCGCTATCAATATATGGATAATGTATTGGACTTTGGAGTCATTGGACTATATGGATATGGATAATGGATTGGAGTCATTGGGCTACTAGGAATTAATTGGAACCCAACTAACCGTTTTCAACAGCCAGGGAAAAAAAAAACTGTGGGGTCAGTTGACCCCACATGACCCCATGTGGGTCCACCCCTGACTAAGATATTGCATCCTTTCCAGATTACCTCCATTCAATACACTCCTGTGAATACTGAACGTAGAAACAGAAATAAGAGATAATATTATTACCCATTCAAAGATATTATATAATGCATTTTACTCATTGCATTATCCCAAGAATTCCATTTACGAGTCCATTTCATGTGTCAAAGGAATGCCGTTAGCTGGTTCCATCATCCCCTCCCCTTGGAAGGCAATTCCTCATATTGTCTTGAAAATTTTGTAACATCAGTCTTTCTTTTGCTTATTTTTAGAATAATATACAATGGAAAATCTTTACTTGAATCTGTAAACCATCACCAATATCAACTTTCAATAACTTGTGTCTTTTGGTCTACATATTTCTTGTTACTTGGCATTCAATTTCTTGATTTTGGGCATGATTTTATCATGAAACCTTTCAATTATCTCTCTACCACTTCAGGAAAAGGAATTAAGTCATAGAAATGTGTAGGCCGTTTTTCAGAAGGACTCATCCCTGCAGTTTGATTATTCATATATTTGGCTAATTCTATCACAAAAGCTTCCACTTAGGATTGTTTCCTACAAACATCCTCAAAGATTTCCCACACTTTTCATGTATAATTTCAATTTGCCCACTTGTTTGGAGATGGAAGAAAATAATGTATCGTAGTTTAAACTCAAGCTTATTCCATAATGTCATTCAAAAATGTCACAAGATTTTTTAGTCTTGTTCTAATTTGACAGACCTGAAACTCCATGCAAACATGCAGCTTATTAAAAATAAAGGGTTTTCTATGTTTTTGGTTATTCGAATCCTGTGCCTCCACTCTTAATCCCAGAAATTTAACATTGAAGAGATTAAAAAAGAAGCCGACATACAAGAGTATCTGTAACACCCGTACCCATGGGCCTAATCTTATTAGTTTATCTTGTGGGCCTTAAAGTAACACAATTATCATTTTAACCAGATCAGTCACATTAAAGTCCATCAGAAGGAATGATAGCCCACACATTTTATTTTATTTTTTTTCCTTTTGGGATTAAAGAACCAAATTGTTAAAATCTTATTTAATTATAAAGATAATTGAGATGATGTTTTAATTTTATCTCTTTTAATTAAATTGAAAATTTAAATGATTGAGCTGATCTTTTGATTTTATCTCTATCTTATTTAATTTTAAAAATTATTCAGATAATGTAATTTTTTCTAAAAAATTAATTATCTTATCTCATTAACCAAAATATGGTTGAGATAATGATAAAGTTATATCACTTTTAAAATTTTAAGTTGTATTGGATTAGAACTCTCAAAAAGCATAGTGGTTCCTATAAATAAGTATAATATTTTTCTTTTTCAAATACATTCATTTCTCTTTGAAATACACACAACCACGAATATACTATATTTATTAGCATGTGGGACAAGTGTTTAAGTCCCAAATACATTTCATTTTCTTATCACTCCCACAAGATACGGGTGTGTGTATAAGTTCTTTTACGTGCTAATGAGTTTATATTCGTACTTTATGATTTTGGAACATTGATTATGATGTCCTTCATGTATGTTCTAAGATTAGACCGGAATATAGTAGAACTCCAGATGAAAATTGTGTATCAGCTATGCTCGGTCTAAATTTTCATGTCTCCCTATGTATGTATGAAATTCCTTAAATTCTGTATAAAATATTAACCCACGTACTTATATGCTTATTGAGATTTTATCTCATACCCCTCCTTATTCCCCTTTTAGGAAATTAATGGTTCATGGCAATTGATGCATGAAAGGGCTAACGAAGTGGCAAGTCAAAGATCCACTAAGCTTATTTAATTTCATTAAGTATTGGTTTAGAAAACTTCTAGCATTTTCTGTTCATTGAATTTAAGTTTTCTTAAGTTATGAATTTACTCGCACTATTTTATGAAATTATTATCAAATTTTCAAGTTTAGAAAGTGCACTTCAATGTTCAAGATATGATTTTAGTAACACTCGAATCTTTAGAACTCGGGTCGTCACAGTCTCTGAAACAATATAAAGCAATATACACTTATTGTACCTTTTGAACATTACATGCATTAGGGAAAATGATACTTCCACTGTAGTCACACTAAGCACGATTGATCAGAAAATAGCTCACCTAGTATCAAGGAATTAGAGACTTATGTTGAGCTACCAAATACATGGGGGATCTGTAAAGTCCTGAAAATTTTCACGTAATAAAATTTATTATTTATATACTATATTTTAAATTTAGAAAGTTGGGGGACTAAAGTGATATATATATTAATACAATTTTATTTAGGCCAAATATTTAGTTTTCGATAGGGCGAAGAAAAGTATATCAATATGGGGCTCGTTGGATAATTCGTAATTAATTATGTATATTAGGCTCGAAAATAAGTTTAGTCGGATAAGTTAGACCCGAGAAATTATAGTTTATATAAGTTGTTATTATTTGGTATGTAAATAAATAAAAAAATACACATATATTATAATTAAATTGGGAGAAAGGCCACGTGTGATTCAAAGGGAAAAAAAGGTGGTTTTGACTAGTAGTTTGTTTTTTTCTAAGAGTTGATACGATTGGTTGCCATGTGTTAGGTTGTTGGAGATAAAATATTATTTTTAATTGGGATAATGGTTATAGTACTTCTTGGTATTGTAAAACATGTCATTTTGCAGACTTTTAAATCTATCAAAATTCTATTGTCCCTTTCAACTTAAATATCGTACAAGAGGTTTATTACTTGCACAATAGAACATACAGATATGCACACACATGGCAGATAAGTAGAAAATAGAGATTTTGAACATGAATTCAATTTTTGCCTTTCAAATTTAATTGATCTAACAAGGTAGGGTAACGAGGTGCTGTTGCTTTTATCCCGTTTAAATTATTTATTTCATATTGTTGAATTGTTATGCTTATGAAAGTTTAAAGATATGATATGATATGTATATTATGGTCATCCGTACCAAATATATATGTTTATTGAGCTCTTACCGATTTCTAAAGATATGATGACGATATGATATTTTGACATATGTATTTAAATATTTTTATTTGGGATTGCACCATGATTTTTCGTGTCCTACTGAGTATTCCCATTTACTCATCCTTTTTCCCTACTTACATATTAGAACGGGTCGTTGGTTGGAGGGAGATGCGGCGCAGTCGTGATGCCATAAATTATAGAATTCAATAAAAATAAACCCGCGGTAACATGACTATGGACTTTTATTTTCAGCGTTATTTTAGTTTTTATTTCCATGTGAAATTGGTTATTTAGAATTTAGGACATGTTTCAACTGATTATATTTTATTTATTTTATTGATGGAACTAAAAATTTTCATGTTGGGATGTTTGAATAATTTATTAAATTATGGAATGAAAGCTTTAGTAACGAACTAAATTGTTAAAATTTGGGTCGTTACATGATCTAGAAAAAAAATAGAGCCAAACAGGAATGGTTCTCAATCTATCTTTCGCACATCAGGAAAGAGCATCTAACCATAGCACCTAACACTCTTTCACGTATCATGGATGAATAGCTGCTTTCATCATAAAGAGGCCAAATAATTTAAATAGAACTGGCTAAAGTGAAAAGAAGAGAAACATTCTTGAAGGTGAGGAAGGAAATAAGATATTTACGTGTGTCTATACCCAAACTATGTATAGTCCACGATAAAAAATGTTAAGGAAATGATATCAGAAGTTTTATATAAAAATCACAATTACTTACTGTCCAACATGTCATACTCCATTCTAGGAGGGAAAGCATGTTGAAGAAGCTCTGTGGCTGATGGACGGTCTGATGGACTTGCAGACATCAAGCGCCGTAACAAGGATGCCTGTTCTGGAAATTCAGCAACCCAGTTAGCAGGAAGCTCTCCTTTTTGTTTCAGATCCGAAAGGACAACATGTCTCTCCATGGCTGTGTCAAATGGATGCCACAGCTCAAAGAAAACAACTGCTAAGCTGTACATGTCGGCCTACAAAACAATATAGCATAATAAGAGAATACATTAGCAACAGTTGCCACTGAAACGCAGTAGTGCACTTGAATCCATAAAAGATTGACCTTCTCATCAATCTTTGGCCACCCTTGCTCTATTTCTGGTGCAGTATAGAAATAGGTGCCAACTTGGCCAGTTCTATCAACTGAGACTCCAACCGTTTCTCCAGCATCTACATCCTGGTCCAGCTGCTCCAGTTTCAAGAACTTGGCTGAAATTGAAGAAGAAAACCCAAAAATAGGTTATTGTTCACCATCCTCGAGAAAATTGAGACAATAATCCAATTTATTTACCAAATTTTGTGGTTTAAATTATAATTGGAATAATATTTCAAATAAAGTGACAAAATCGTTTTGACCAAAAGAAATGAGATTGTGATATCTTATAATTCACTATATTTTGCAAAATGGTTCCTAGAATCATGTCTCATCTCATCCATACGGGGTGTAGAGGCATTTCTTGTCAGGCATCTCAATCTTGCCTTCACCACATGAAAAAATATGAAGTTTACAAAGAGATTATGTTCTCTTTATCAAAATAATTTGGCTGAGAGGATGAGTCACAAAACCCCCCACCTTCCCTGTAACTTAAATATAAAGAAAGATCTCCATGTTGAAAACCTTCATTTGTAACATTCAAGAATATTAGGCAGCATAACTATTCTGCATCAGTTAATTAGTTCTATAAAAGTTTGTAGGTGTCAAATTTTGTCACACTATCATCTTTAAAGGCTTGATGACTTTCAAACATTCCACATGGTTTTAGTACTTCATAAATAACATCAGGATTCTCTTTTGATGAACTTATATTAAAGCAACATTTAGAAGAGAGATGACAAAATGGCAAGAATCTTTTCCACCACAAGGAAGTAAAATAGACTCACAATAAAGCAGTTCAATCGATAACAAGTTGAACAAAGTCATCTTACCAAGACCAAAATCCCCAATCTTAATATCATTACGAGCACCAAAAAAGATGTTGTTGGGAGTCAAATCGCGATGAATGATTCCCTGTCCATGTATGTGTGACAGCCCTTCTACAATTTGACGAAAGAGATGCCATGCAAGTTCTTTGTCAAGATTATTATAAGATTCAAACATTTGCCTCAAAGTCCTTCACACAATTAGATTAACTAAATAAGTCAACAACAAACATCAACAAATATGCTGAAGCAGTAGTATAGCACAATAGCAGTATAAAATATAGTTAGCAAATTGAAATATGATGAGATGCACGACTATTGTTATTAATTGAAACAGGCAGTCCATAATATACTTATTTATCTACTAGAACCAGAACACTATAAAGATATAATACAAACAGCGACACGTCTTTCAGTTTTATCTACATTAGTACCAACTAAAATACATGATAAATTGTGTTATTCCAACTACAACATTTTCTTGAGAAAATTGCATAACAAACAATCTCAAATATCAGAGGCATTTCGAGAAATGGAAAATAATCTTTTGCACAATTTTAATACACTGGTGCAATGCAAAAACCGGCGGTCTTGAGTTTCAAATATCTTCAGACACAAGACACAACCTTCTATATAAAACTGAGAAAATTACTAAAGAATTACTCAAGAGAATTACATTTTCAGATCCATTTATATTAAAACGAAACAAGTAATTAGAAACACGCGAACGTATATAATTTAATTGGAAGGCGTTTTGCAATTTTTCTTTTTAATTATATGGGAAAAGGAGTAAGAGGTAGATGAGGTAGATAATGAAGTTGACCTTGGGCAATATTCCATTTGAATATAGAGATAAGTAGAGTCAAGTTTATTCTGAGGTCCAAATTCTGACGAACTTGTGTTATCGTAGCTGAAACTAGAGCTCAAGCCAGTTTTCGAACCCCAAAAGGCATCACCATGGCTTCCAACAATTCCTGTCTCAAACCATGCCTGAAATATATAAAATATTACATTACCACAATTAATCATTAGAGGAAGGCCATGAAACACAAAAGAAATCTTTCATTGAAGAAATTTTGAAGCTCTAAAACCAGGGTGAGGATTGATAACATTATTCATATTTTTTTGGGTAAACTATAATGACTAGAAAGAGCTCCCTAACAACCAAAAACTATAAGCCCCCCTTTGGCCCCCATTTTGTGGTAATGAAAATGGGTGGAATAGTGTTTTTTTGAAAAAATGAGTGGTTGAAAAAGAAAGAAAAAATTTCGATTTACGTGTAATATTATTTTATAAAAGATTGTGTAATTGAAAATAAGAGAGAGAAAAATGAAATGTAATGAAATAAAAATTAATGGGGGCCAAACATGGGCTAAATCCAAAGAATGAATTAAAACATATCAAATTAACAAGATTTATATCCATTGAGTCTAATACCTGGTAGTAACGTACAACATGTTGGTGTTGCAACCGAGAAAGTGTAGCTACTTCCCTAATAATCAAAAAAATTATGAAGTTCAAAACAAATTTCTACAGAAAATACTTAAGGAAATGAGAAACGAGACCACAGATAAGACGAACATGCAATGCAAACATGTAAAAAGAGACAAGTTTCAAATTAAAAAAGGATCCTGTAGGTGATTTCATGGGACTGCAAAATAGGGAAACTAAGAAAAGGAAACTATTGGTGGAATCTATGCATTGGTTATTAAATCTGCAGAGAGAAGAAGTTACACAGCAATTCAAAAACAGAAGCAGTAATAGAAGAAGTATTTCTTATAGAAAAATCAGCTTCAAAAATGAATATTATTGAAGGATAGTCTTACACATGGCTTCAAGTAAGCTATTCATGGGGTGGACAAACTACAAGTAGTAGATTGCTAGCTATAATACCCTCTACGCCCCCCCCCCCCCCCCCAAAAAACAAAAAAAAAAAACCCCACCCACACACAGAGACACACAAAACCATTAAAAAAGAAAAAAGGAAAACTGACCGATACCCTGGAAGAGAGGGTGGGGGAATTAACAGCAATTAATACTAAAAAATCAACTTCTGCTAGGAAATCAATTTACCTCTAATCTCACAATATATCCACATCCAACCTGTTGTAAACCCGTATGTTCAAAGTAACATGATAGAACAACAATTGATAAAAGCTTGTCTCTAACCTAGTTTAACCATCTTCTATCCAAGGTATGAGTGTGATAATCCTAATAGCAACCAACGAAAAGCAGATAATAACTACAGAGATCATAGATTGTCGTTAAATACAGACCTCAAGATACGGTCATTTACAGGGAGGCTCTTGTCTTTCAATCGAATCTTCTTCACAGCATATTGCCTACCATCTAGCTTGTTCTTGCAGAGGACAACATGACCAAATCCTCCATGACCTGTTACCAGAAAAGATTTATATCATATGCTCATAAATTTATGTATTGATAACAAACAGAATTAGAGTTCAAAAAGATCAAAAAGCACAAAACAATCAAGTGAAAGCTTTCATGAGAACAGAATATGACATGACAAAACACCCTAGAAAGTGCATCAATAAGCCATCTCATGTACAAGTAAAAGAAAATACAGAGCACATCCATGCACACATGCAGAAGGTAGATGACAAATAAGATTCCAATGAAATCTAATGGAATGTAATTTAACTGTGGAACCAGTTCATAGGAAGCCAAGAGTTTCTAAGTATTAAAGATCGATGGAAGGCTCCATACGACAAAAATAGATAGAGTAGCTTTGTTCTAAGATCGGCATGTCGCGGTTGATTAAAGGAATGCTTCTAGAATTTCACATCTCTAGAGATATAACCTATCAATGGTAAAAACAGCAGTAAAAATTTATCATACTAATTAGCATCTGCATTTTGTTATGTAATGAAACAGAAGTTCTCCAAATAATAAATATATGCGTACAGTAACCAGAGGACTTACAGACCGCCAACATTTAGGTGCTATTTTTGCAGTAAGGTTGTTTCAGTTTAATACTTCTTTAAAAGATACTACTGAATGTCAAGTCAATGTTTTGTATTTTTATTTACTGCACAAAATTTCTAGCAATTTTAAGTGGTGTACAATCCGTGAGACAAAACGTAAAGGATATCAGTAAAAGCAGAATTTTGATCTTGTTAAAAAAAATTATCGATTAATGGATTGCAAGAAGGGTTGCTCTCCATTATGCCCTACATTACACATTTTGCCACATTCTAGAACACGTGTAAATCCTTTCAGAATTCATTGTGCCTAAACATAAAAAGGCAAACTCTGAGCAGTGAAAACAGCAGAAAATATCAATAAACCAGGATGTGCCTGAATTTCTCTTGAAAATAACAGAAGTACCATTTAGCTGGATATGCAAATGAAACACAAAAGACTAACAAAATGTAACCTCACCAAGGGGTTGAAGCTCCTCAAAGTCATTCAAATAACGGGAACTTGGAATAGAAGAACTATGTTCTCCAAAATCAGAAGCCATTGTCCAAAACTTAGAGATTTTAGATGAAACCTATTGAACAAGATTAGAAACGAGAGGGATTATTAGTTAAAGGATATCCAGCATGCCTGGTAGGCAAAACGTTGCCAAGGAAAAAGCACATTTGTCTCACAATATGCTTCCCAAAAATACAATTGAGAGTCTTGTCAAAGACTGCAGATGGTTTAACGGCCAAATCTCGTACAGTTTCTGAAACAATCTGAAAAATAAGAATTTAGCAGCCAGAATGTTATATCCGGTTGGGATATAAGTCAAACTAAAACAAGTCTACTGAAACGTAAGAATTACATACTCCTAAGTTCAAGAGCTCTGATGTTATTTCTGGCAAAGCATCAGCAAATGGTCCTTTGGAAGCACAAGCAATGCGAAGCAAGTGGGCCTAAAGGAAGTAAAACTTACCATTTTACAGTTTATTTTTACAGAAATTAAAATCACTGAGTTCAGATTAGAAAATCACCAGGATCAAGTCTCTTGCTACAGGCTGAGATGGTTGGTCATGAGCCACAGACTCGAAGGATAATGGTTCTGAAGATTCACCATACACATCTTCATAATCGGTTTCTATTTGATTTCCTACCACAAAAATATCCTGTAAAAAGCATAAAATTGTCATGTATTATGGAGAAGACAAGCCTCCAGTCAAAAGCACAACAAGCATCCCAACTCAAACGCTAAGTTAATCCGACACTTCATTTACCATGCCTTACCCATGTCTTACACCACAAAACAATACTTGACACTACATGACATACGTGTTCAGTCTTAAAATCAATATCTAAAACATACTACACTTACAAAACGTAAAAAGGTACATTTCTGCAAGAAGTTTATACAGATGGTACAGGAACTAATATTCTTTTGTTAATGAATTTGCTATGCATATCAAGTATCGATCGAAAGGAGAAATATTCCAAAGTTACTTTGAAATCGCCGGGAACATCATTTCCATCTGATTCATCAGAAATCTTTCCACTCGAATTAGTACTTCGTGTCTCATCCTCACTTTCTTCTTCAAGAGGATCTAGTCTTGATGAAGGCTTATGTAAAGATTCAGTCTTTAAATTCTCAACCGTTGCAGGTTTCACATTCTGTTCCACCTTATCTAGACTATCATTTCCCTGTTTGGAACCCTCTGATGTATGCTGATGTACTATTTGAGTACTATCTTCCATTCCCAGGTTCCAATTCCATGATTCTCCAGAACCACTGAAAAGATCTACATGACTATAAATGAAAGGTCCTCTGAAAGAGTTTATCTTGCTTGATGAGATTGTAGCATTCTTTTGAGAGAGTTGCCCTTTGTTATCTGTTTCCTGGCATCGGACCTACAAAAGGAAACAATCTATATATAATCAGCTCATCTTCAATTCTGGTCACACGTCAAACCCAGAAAATCCTCAACTAAAAGGACATATATTGTAGACTATAGTCCAAGCAACGTAGAAAACAAATTGAAACCTTCTCAAACATCCGCAAGAACAAAATATAGAATAGCTAAAATTATATCATAGAAGTAAATGCTGCACCTGTAGATGGGACAGCAGAAAACAAAAACAAATACCTTCAAAAGTCAAGTTTAACTAAATTTTGTAATCTCACCAGTAATTTATTACAAACAAAATTATAAGTGAAGTAAATCTGTATTCTCACTAGTAATTGACTAAAAAGAAGACTATAGTAATTATAAATTTATCGTAACATCTTTTAAATATGTTAAACATTGATGACTGGGTAAAAAACTTGTGGGTGCAATCTTCAAGTTTGCAATGATCAATTCATATTTTGTAGCATGTTGCCATGAAGATTTAAATTAAGATCCCATCGATTGTTTCACTTTTCATGATAAGTAAAATCACGTCATTAACTATGCACCAAGGATTGCTGTCATTCCCACAACATACAAAGACTTCCACGAAAAAACCATCTTTGCTCAAAATATCAAAATAAAGTATGAGCTAGAAAAAATAAGCCTTTCAAAAACAATGTCTACTGGTATCCACTTGCATTTATCTCTCACATCATAATTACATCCCAGCCAATAAATGGCTCTATAGACTGACATTCACTGCCTCATTTGTCTTTGAAATTAAAGCAATTAAAGAATATTGAAGCTCCTTCAATATTGTTCATGCTCATAAAAGTACTTCAGCACATGACATTTGATCACACTGTCACATTTCTATAAAAATCATAGTTCTGAGACCCAGAGTTCTATTGTCCCACCTGTTTAATCATGTTCATTATCTAAACGGCCCAAATTCACATTGTCAAGATGACTCATTTTCATTTTGTTGTTATACATATTCTACTAACAAGTCAGATAACTATGACTAGTCATACCTCTAATGATCTACATTCATTTTGGAAAAATTATCATCAACTTCCCTCTTCTGTAACACGTGGTGTGTTTCACATAGGAAAAGGAAAAAGGGGAAGACTGAACTCCACTGTTCCAGAACACTGATGCTTGTGGTTGTGGAGGATTGCTGGGTGTTTGGAACTAATACTCAAGAGTTTCACGTAAGTACAACTAGATCCATTTTATATCTGGCTACATTCTAACTCATCCAATTTTCAACTCCTAAGCTGGACGACAAATAATATAAACAAGACAAACACATAGTTGTTTCAACAATAAAATGAGAAGCAATGCTTACAGATTCCTGTGACTGTCCCTGTGAAACTACTTCAGACAAGAATTCTTGAGCAGCCTCTACTAAATTGTAAATCATCACTCGTCCTTCTCGAGCATTCAAACTAGCCTGAAATAATTATAAACTAGCGATTTATGAGCAAGGAAAAAAAGTAAATAAAAATATATATGTGTCTATATCAGTGACTATTAATATATAAATTTGGTTAAAGCATCCATCTAAAAACAGACTAGAAATTGGTTGATAAACCAATCACTCGCAAACTAACCTATGAGGTATTTAATCAATTCGAAACAAATTTAAGACTTCCCACACCTGCACGGTACACCAATAATGAACAAGGTGCAATTAAGCATAATGGGCCAATCAGAGAGCACAAAGTTCCAGATTCAGCAGGGAAATTCATCTCGACTTGTCTCTGAAGCAGTCCAAAGAGCTCCAAAAACAAAAGTATAACTCAGCATCCAACTATTTAATATCTAAAGAAGATTACCAAGTAGACACAAAACTACCTAGCACATTACCTACGTATGGCACTTCCAGAAGTAGCAAAAGGTGGTAGGCTACCAACTCCATGAATAAAAATCCTACAGTTGCAGAAGCATGGTTCTTTACCTAACCCAATAACTCCAATCAAGTAGAAATACAAGTCCATCACCATGCAAAAATTAGCAATATTCAAACTCTATTAAAATTTTAACCATATCCATATGGTACTACGTTAATTTGACTGACATGAGCATTGAAGTGTCTTCTATCACCCATGCCTCCATTTTTTGGTGTCTTGTCTTCAAGGTTTTGGTGAAGTTGTCGGTCCACGCAATTTACACGAGGCACCAAATTGAAGGTCTCGCTGAAAAGTTTAGTCTAAAGACAACATGAATTATGATGATAACCACGTCAAAGACCAAGACATCATCAGACAAAACCCATCAGGACTACTTCAGCAAGATAAAATGGAGCAATGGCGGGGCTGAGGAAGCAAATGACACAGGTGAACAATAAGGAGCAAGCTTTGTTAGCTTTCCTAGGACTAGTTGCAACCATAAGAAGATAAGATTGGAGGAACAACATTATCCCTGGTACAGGATGAAATGGAATTGGATGTACTGATGTCAATCCAGCTAATAACTGCCTCACCAAAAAAATAAAAAATAATAAAATAATAAAATAAAATAAAAAGGGGTAGATCCGAGGCATCCTTGGAACCACTCCTCAACCTCCATCTACAATTATCCATGGTGGAGGTTACTCTGCCTTTGAGAGAGTAGATGACTGTAAGGGAACAAAAAGGAGGGAAAATCTATTGCTAAATGAGGAGGATGGTCGAAGCATCCCTATGGAACTCCAAACATGTAGTTCATGAAGAAGAAACTTTCAGAAATTCAGGTCCTCAAAAGACATGATTAAACACGGTTAAATTGAAAAGTAAATAGGCAAGAAGATTGCCTATACGTATACTTTTGAGTGAGTGGGAATTACAATCCACAATAGTAAAAGGGTTGAGCACAAAAAATTCATAGGAATAGAATGTTTCCTATAAGCCACAAGGAAGATGAAGAGATTTAAGAAGAAAAATCTAAAATTTAAAGGGAAATCTATGTGAAGAGAGTATTGCATGAAGTCATTAAAAAACTATGGGATGTTTACATTTTTTTATGGAAAATATTTCTCAAAAATGGTCACGTGACCATGTTTTCTTCAAAAACAAGAAAAACATTTTCTTTAGTGAGGGACTAGGTTTTATTTTACAGGCAATTCTCTCTCTCTCTCTCTCACACACCCCTCTACCCCCTCCCTTTCTCATCTACCACTAACAAAAGATCGAAAATTACAACATTTTCTAAGTCGAAAATTAAGTCAATCAAACACATTTAATTGACAAATCTCATGCAAATAAGTTCTAGGCTATTCAATTGTCTAAAACTAATTTTATTTGGATAATTGGCACTAAACGTCCTTACCTTTCGAGTATATTGTGGAAAACGTCCTTACCTTTCATTTTTTGGCTTTTTACCCCTATTTCCACCTTTCTTTGCATCAAATGTCATTTTCACTATTTTTTGAGTGTAAAATGACCAATATGCCCACCTCTTTAAATAAAAGGAAAAAGAAAAATTGCAACTATAGGCGAAACTTCTAACAAAGTGCAAATGCCCCCCTCCCCAAAACTTCACCTTCTTCCCACACCTCACCCCCGCGCCACCGCCACTTGCTGGCCATTTTCAGCCACCTTCCGGTCAGCTTGACCAACATACCAACTTGAAGCCCTCACTTTCCTCATTACAACCCACCCAACCACTAGCCGAAAATTTAAAGAAATTAGCCGAAAAATCGCGCTAAAATAGGTTGCTCACACAACTTCAACAGCAAAATCGATGACGGCGAATCACCCCTCCTAGCACCGCCTCTTCAAGGAGAACCTAATGAACCTATGGGTCATCGTCAATTTTAACCAGAAATTGGAGAACCATGCGATATCTTCAACGGCGAAATCGGCAACTTCAAACACATTTTTCGTCACCGGTGTCACAATCAACGATCGCAAACCACCCCTTCTAGCACTGCCTCTTCAAGGCAAACCTAATGAACCTATGGGTCATCATCAATTTTGGTCAGAAATTGTAGAAACAACCTTGACAGTTCGTACACAAAGAAACTCGGCCGACCCCCTTTCGATTGATGATGCTACAGGGCTTCAATCCACCAATTCTAGCATGTAATCGTCAACTCATGTTGTCACAACTATGGGTCCTCCATCAATTGCATCAATTCATCAACCAAACGATCAATTTTCAAGATTGAACTCAAGAACTACCGACCGAACGCAAACTCCGATTTTCTGGATGTAGATTTTGATTTTCAGCTTTGTTTGATGATATGAAGACATCTATAGGAGCGCAATGAGGAACATAATCGACCTGGAGGATGGGTGTGCCATGGGTGTCGTTGGAATGGAGTTTTCAACCTCCATTTTTGGCCTTTTCATGTTGCGTGAGCAGCCAATTTTGGCGTAATTTTCCGACCAATTCCTTTAGATTTTCGGCCAGTGGTTGAATGGGTCGTGAAGGAAAGTGAGAGTTTCAAATTGATATGTTGGTCCGACTGCCAAGCTAACCGGAAGGTGGCTGAAAATGGCTGGCAAGTGACGATGGCGTGGAGGTGAGGTGTGGGAAGAAGGTGAAGTTTTGGGAAGGGGCATTTGCACTTTTTTAGAAGTTTCGCCTATAGTTGCAATTTTTTCTTTTCTTTTCTTTTTTCTTTTATTTAAAGAGGATGACATATTGGTCATTTTACACCCAAAAAAACAGTGAAGGAAGTTTCGCCTATAGTTGCAATTTTTTCTTTTTTTCTTTTTTCTTTTACTTAAAGAGAAAGGCATATTGGTCATTTTACACCCAAAAAACAGTGAAAATGACTTTCGATGTAAAGAAAGATGGAAATAGGGGCAAAAATGTCAAAAAATGAAAGGTGTGGACATTTTACACAATACACTCGAAAGGTAGGGACGTTTTGTGCCAATTACCCAATTTTATTTTTGCCTATAGTTGTAATTTTTTCTTTTTTTCTTTTTTCTTTTACTTAAAGAGAAAGGCATATTGGTCATTTTACACCCAAAAAACAATGAAAATGACTTTCGACGTAAAGAAAGATGGAAATAGGGGCAAAAATGTCAAAAAATGAAAGGTGTGGACATTTTACACAATACACTCGAAAGGTAGGGACGTTTTGTGCCAATTACCCAATTTTATTTTAATGTAAGTTCCATACTTGTAATCAAACACACCCTTAGTTCACCTTCCATTCAGAAAGCTGATACTCATAACATTGCATTGTAATCAGTAGAAATCACTCACAGGCCTAAATAACAAGCAAACGCTTGAACATGAGAACAAGGGACCGCCCAAACCATTGCAGATAACATAATCTTCTAAAGTCCAAACCAAGGATGCTATTCTAAGAAATTTCTGCATGTAGATTTGCAATCAGTTCAAGACAACGATTATTTGACATCACATTGAGAATCATCACTCAAGATAGAAAACATCATTTCATAAAACTTAATACATCGGGAACTGTTGCATAGTAACGACTTGCAAGTACATTGCTCATTTTGTTCACACCAAACTGAAGAAAAACGTAAACACAAAATTTAAACATCTGAATGATTCCAGATTCAGGATGAGACAACTTGTCCTCTTGACATTGCTAAATGACTAGTCTTCATCTAAATTAAAGTAAATGTGATAAGAAACTTCGAAACAACTTGGTGTAATTGAAGCATCATTTCTCTCTAAAAGGAAATAAACTAACAATCACGCAATACCTGGTCATGAAGCAAAGATAGAAGGTTATCAGCATCAGATTTTGACAAGCCTTTCTCTGGCACTATCTGCAACTTTGGGGATTTGTATGGATAACCATGTAAAAATCTGATGAGTCAAGATAATACACTCAGAAGAGAGTTTACATCAAGACAAATTAACAAACAATGGCAAATAAAGTAACAACGACCCACACACCTCACTGAAAGAAGAGCAGAAACATCGGAATCCTCATAACCTGTATCCTTTGAGTATGGCCTATTATCCCACGCATGGAATACTCAGCAAAAGAAAGCATGAAGATAATATAAGTTTTTGAGTTATCATAAGATCTGTAACCTGAGCTTGATATTAATTTGAGGAGGTGATTCTGAAACAACTTCGCAATCTTCTTGAAATATTGCACACCTAAAAATTAAGTGAATTGTCTCGTTAACCTTATGCTATGAGATTATAAACATTATCATAAAAGTAGCCAGGTGCCAATGCAAAATCATTTGTAGAAGCAAAATCATATCTTCATATGTATATATCGGACTTTACATTATACATGCCTGCTTATCAGTGTTTAAATGTATATAAATATCAAATCAGGCCACGTAAAGGTTAATTTCCAACAACTATTTCACTATCAACACCACAATGTTTGCAAAGATGACTTAAGAAACTACCAAATCATTGTTAGAAACATTGTGGAAAACAACAGCTTTAAATGAAAGGTGGATAAATTCAACATCTTGGGGACAACTAGCTGTGTGATAGCTACATTCTAACACCATAAAACAGAAAGGAGTGACGATGACGATGTAGAAGGTATATAACCTTGAGTACAACATGTGAAGTTACAGGTAAAAAGATGAAAAAAGGTAATTAAAATAGCAATTTCCTCCATCTTCATTTGCATCTGTCAGGGCTTGACTACTAGAAAAATCCTGCTGATTTTGTCTGCAAAGATGACAAGGAAACTGTCTTCTCCCACACACAAAGGGACTTCATTTTAGATTTCCCCTCTACCGATGTAGACCAAGTGACAGCCAGCATTTCACACGGAAACAAGTCTTTGATAACTTTAACACTGTTAAAATCCAAAAATTTGGAGAGAAACGGTTCTATCAAGAAAGCAAGATGGACAAAACACTCTAATAACACACATAGCCCTATAATTCCCAACAGAAAGGAATGTGACTTTTTTCTTGTTACCCTATGTATACATGACGTGGAAAATGAGGGAGAAGACCTTGTGAGGTCACCGCACTTGTAACAAGTCAACCTATAAATATATATTTTTTAAGACCAAATACAGTGTGACCGTATGAATAAATTTAGTGTGAAAAGAGAAGGAACTTGTATAAAGACAGGAAAGGAAAAGAACAGATAGCATGAATACACAACAGATATCCTATGAAAGGTTATATCCCAAAGTATGAATGCAAAAAAGGGAGGCGCAGCCATACGGAGTTAAGCAAACAGGTCACCTCATCTATTTCTCAATCTTCACGGAGAAGTGAAAATTACAAAAGATGTATTCTTTTACAAAATTATAGAAGCTCAAATTGAGGCATTGTGCAGAATGTAGAAGCTATACCAAAAAAAAAAAAAAAAAAAAAAAAAAAAAAAAAAAAAAAAAAAAAAAGGTAAATAATAGCAAAAGGAGGATCATTCCTCCATGGATCTTTCCGGGAAACAAAAAAGTAAGACCTTTACATGCCTTAGGTCATAGCAATGTTTTATACAAGCTAGACATGCAAAATATAGGGTGCCTCTGCTTATTGAATAAGGTACAATCACCGAGAATGATGTGAACTCAAGGAGAATGTTTTCTCCTTGATCTGGCAGCATGATAATAGACTGCGTGATTAATTGTCACAAAAAAAAACCCAATGCACGTATTACGAGACTCAATAGGAAACAATACATACATGGTGCACACAAGTATTTTCAACTAAAATTCGATGCTATGAAAAGCTGTCCCCCTTCTCATCCTATTGATTCAAGGAACAATCACGAAAACATAATTTGTAGTTCTCAGTTTCAACCGGCACAACCATAGAACAATCAAAATAGTAGAAAGCCACAGAATCACGCAATAGTACCATAGCCAAGAAAAGATCTTGGCTAGTCATGCCGCTACCCATTTATCAAAAACAGCGAAAGCAGCCTATACGTGAAGGATTGAGTTAAAGATCGAATTCGACTACTTACAAAGCGGTGAGTTCCTCGGATAAAAGTTCAGAATTATCGGCGGCAAGTGAATTTTGATCCTTAGCCTGGACCCTACGACCTCCTACTCCTCCGCGCTTCTTCTTCTTCTTTGAACTACGCCCCATTCTTGGAATTTGTTTTACCGCTCCGTTCAGAAATTATTAGCAGACGTATATTTCAATTCCTTTTGGGGGTATTAAAGAATTGGGTTTCAATCCAAATGAATGACATAGCAAAAATTATGCACAAAATGGAAGAGATGAATTGAAACGGATCACTGTTTATGTATATATTTGTGCGTGTGAAAAATGGAACAGAGAAGGTGGCGCTGAAAAATGGGCTTTTGGGCTCTTCCAAAACCATCTTTTTTAGGGAAAATCTACGTCACGAAAAATTAGGAAAATTGCATATTCTTCTTCGAAACTATACAAAAACAAACTTTTATTTATAGATTTTTGAACAGTATATTTGTTTCACGCGGGTTAAGTCGCTAACAATTAAAAAGGGTCAGACGATTGTGTAAGGGACGAAACCTCTTGAGACAAAGTCCCAAAAAGGGGTGTTCTTTTATTGGCGATGGACTTTACAATTGGGAATGAAAAACAACGTGCCTCCAAGGGGCGCAAGCACACGAGTTACAGAAAAATGTTTAAGTCTAAAAGCTAAGGAAATGAAAATTACATATTCTCTGTTCGAGAGTTTTGGATTCGGTCCTTTGCTTCTGCGTTCTTTCTCCCTTTTATACCTCCTAAACGATCTCTTTGTGATTAACTACCCTGAAAACTGCTTGATCGTCCTGTAACTTCCCACTTTCTTTGTAGTGGCCATTTTGTCATGAAACTGCCTCTTAACTGCTGTAATTATCTTTCATCATTCAACCGCTTTCGATTGAATTCCTTGAGTCGTGGAACGTAATAATGCTACTTTAACAACTGCCTTGATAACTGCATTCCTTGATAACCACGATGCGTTATATTTGTTGATACCTTGGGCGACTTGAAGGTTTGGGCGAGAGTGGAATAACAGCTCTGGGCGACCGTATGACACCCCATTCGTTCAGATTCTGGGCGACTCGCAAACTTGGGCGATGGCGTCACCGCATTCTTGGGCCCCTTATTTGGGCCTTCACCCTGATTCGTTTGATTGGATTTCGTTCTTTGGGCTATCCGATTTGGGGATCTTTCAATTGGGCTTTATTCCTTGGGCTGTTCGATTTGGGCTGAATTTTTATGTGTCAACAATTACCCCCCAATATGGCAGAATTAATAATAATTATTGAATTTTGCCATATTCACTTCATGTTTCCAGCGACGTTCGAAGTTCCCAAGAATTTCAATCATTGTTTCCTTCTATAACTTGAAGAAGTGCGTCGTTTTGCAACCCCTTATAAACCCCAAACACGCCATTTTACTGCTACCAAACCACGCCTCATATTTTCTGCATCTCTTTCACAATTCACTGTTCATCTTTTGCTTCCTTGTTACGTAACCCTGAAAAGTTTTGGTCATTCTCCAATGGCTGCTTCACAATCTCAAGCTAGCGATTCCTTTAGTTTTGATGACTTTCAGAAACTTCTGAGTCGCCCATACATAACCCCAAGTTTTCTCGCGCCCGCCGACGTTGGACGTAATTAGTTTTACTTGGGTCCTTTCTTCAACAATTCGGAGGTAGTTGAACAGGCGGCGGTGGGTCAGCTGTTTCCTTGCACTCATGGCCCTCCGTTTCTAAACTCTTTGCCGCTGGGGCCACTTCGCGAAAGAGGTATTCGCACTTGACCTAAATTTGATGTAACTTTTCGTAGGTGGCATGCTCGTCTTGTGGGTCATGGTCCTACTAAGGCACTTTTTGATGGCGCTAGGATTTCTGATTTGTTAGAAGTCTCTATTCGCCCCCTACTTTTGACTCAGCGCTCTTTCCGATTGCTTTGAGTTTTTGGTCCTCCGAGTACAACACCTTTATTTTTCCTCTTGGCCCCATGTCTATTAAGTTAAGGGATGTTGGGGCCCTGGTGAATTTACCACCTTTGGACGATACCATTTTCCCAGGTATCTTAGTTTCTGGTGGCGCCCCACAGTTCGGTAAAAACTACACCGATTCTTATTCAAGCCTGCAGACCCTCCATAATCATTCGAGCGCTGAACCTACCCATGCTGAGCGGGTAGCCTTTCTTTTAGTTTGGCTTTGTAAATATATTTTGTGTGTGCCAAGTATAAAGCCTTCTCTGAGTTATTTACCTATAGCGCACGAATTGGCGCGTGGCAGGTCTTTGAATTTATGTTCTTTGTTTTTGGCTGCCCTTTATAGAGGTATGGCTTTTCTTCAGGCTCAATTGAAGAATGATGCATCTACCACTGGCAGTGGACCTCTTTGGTTCACTCAACTGTGGTTGAGATCCTATTTTCCATCGCTTGGTGCTCCATCCATTTCTCATCCTTCTGCTAGCTATTACGGGCTAGCTATGGAGCCCTTAACTCCTGTAAATATGTCCAGACCGGACATTTTTTCATTCTTTTATTCTTTATATTCAATTTCTTCCTTCTTTCTTTTTTCTCCTTTTTTGACTCCAAACTATGTACATCCCCCTTCCACTATAGATAGCGCGAGCACCTCTCTGCTCATTTGGATCCAGTTTTTAACTGGGAGGGAGCTTTTCCATGATATCTTAACTGGGACCAATGCCAAAGTGGGGGTAGAAATTTATGCTCCCCAATTTTTTGCCCGTCAGCTTGGTTTTGGCCAAACTTGGCCTGTTCCTCTTTGCTATTCGAAGAGCTTAATTGACCGTTTTCATACCATTAATAAGGCGGAAGTAGAGGCTATAAACGTTCGCAACCTCCATTTATCAAGCCATTTTTCATTAGCCCTTTTTAATTCTTGTCATGCTACTCACCCTCTTTTTGAACAACTTTGGCCATCAATGAAGCGCAGATTATTTGCGACTGAGGGCAATCGTGCCTTTCATTCATTAGACCAACCGAGTATTTATTCTCCTCCTCCTGTTTTGGTCACTCCTTTGTCTATTCGAAGCCCCTCTCCTTCTCGTCGTACCAAACAACCTGCTTGTCCATCTTCTTCTCTCCCCGCCAGGCCTACTACGGCCAAGAGTGCTTCAAACCGCAAACGGCCAGCCTCAGCATCTCCCATTCTGGAGGATGATGATGATGATGCCCCTCTTATCGTCAGGAGGAAGGTAATTAAATCGGTCTATTTACAAGTATGCTTTTCCACATTTTATACTGTTCTGTGTACTGATGATCTTTTGGACTTTTCAGAAAAGTTCAGTCTCCCCTTCAAAGGCTTTGGCATCGACAACTCCTGCTCCACCATCCTCTGCTGAGGCTACTTCATCCAAACCGGTTGGTGATGGGACCATGCTTAAAGATACATCTTCAGTCCCAGAGTCTTCATCACAAACCGTGGATAAGCCACCTTCTTCCCAGGGTGTCGCCCCCCCAATCATCCAAGCAGAAGGTAATTCAGTTTTTGATGTCTTACCTTTGCTCGTGCTATTGGTTTCTGATTTGTTGCTCTTGAACTTTGCAGATACTCCTATGAGTCCGCCCGTTGTGGCAACATCGTCTCGCTCGGACAAGGGGAAGTCCTCACGAATGGATGAGTCGCTGGTGGCAAGCTTGGCCGAGGGCGCGCCATCTTCTACGATTGTCGACGAGGTAGTTTTTCTTTTTGCTTCATTTCTATCATTTCTATTTCCACCTTGTTCATTGTAGTGAGGATTTTTAATATTGGCAACGTTCTTTGCAAGAGGCTGACAGGATTGTGCGTTCTATCCAGGATTTGTTCGCTTCTTGGGGGCAGGTCCAAATGCCTCGCCCTGCTCCATCTGGTTGTCCTGTCGTTTCTTCAGAGGATGATTTGAAGTTCTTGAAGGAGTTGGTATTTGAGTACGTATCCTTCATGGATATGGACATTGGAAGGGCTAGTGCTGCCAGACATAAGGATGAACTTGAGCACTTGAGTGCGAAGTTAGAGCAAGCACTGACGCTTCCGTCGCTCAATCTTTCTGCCAACTTTAAAGCGACGTTGAAAGTCATTCACTCCGAGGTCCTTTCTATGCTGGCCAAGAATGCTGAACTAAAGGCCAAGCGTACTCAATATCTTCGAGCTGTAGCTGAGAAAGAGTCTTTACGCATGGAGATCAACAAGGCTAAGGACGAGTTGAAAGAAATCTCTTCCGAAGTCATGATTGAAGACTCTTTGAAGGTTAACCTGGCTGCTCAGATGAGGGGACTTCAAGCCAAAATGGACGATTGCAGGGCGAGGATGGCTGCTAAGAAGCGTAACGCCTCTCAGGGGATTGAGCGAACTAAATCTTTGGTCGAACAGTACAAGAATTTGGAGGTTGATGATGATGACGTTGCGGCTGAATTGAACATTACTTCCTCTCGGCAGAACGAGGATTGTGAAAAACTTAGGGAACGAATTCGTTCCTTATGGGGTAGACTGTAATTAAGACATACGATGTCTTTTTCTCTTTTGTAATTTTTGTTCATTGTTAACGAACATTAACTTCTTGTGCATTTATTTGACGTTTATTTTCTAATCATCAATTCTTTAATCACTTAACTGCTTTGCACTAAGAATCTTGTCTACTCCCTTTTGATATTCCCACTACTGTTCCCAAGACTTAGGGCCATTTAATTCCGTCCATTAAACAGAAATGTGGCTGTTCATATTCTGTCCCTTCAACTTCACCCCCCTATAAATGTTTCGCATTTTTCACCCTCTATCTTCATCTCTTCATTTTCTTCTTCGAAACCAATTTGCTGCCATTTCTTGGCATTCTGACGATCAACCAGATCAAAAAATGGACTGTCTAGTCCGTCCGCCTTATATTTACCTTGATGTCACCTTTGGTATGGGAGGTATAGGAAATATTTTCTGGCCAGCAGCGAAGTTTTTTCCTGCAAAATTCTTCCCGTCGTCTCTTTGTTCTTCACAAGGAGTCAATGATGGGAGGCAATTTTTGGGCTGCATGTGGGCCACTTTGCTTGCTGAGAGTGCTTCTCAGCTTGCCTGCTGAGGGTGTTTCTCAGCCTCTCCATTGCAGCGATGCATTTAGGAAGGTGGCGGGGCCAGTACACCCTCTCACTCGTCAACCCCACC
>NW_019267241.1:157446-157982 GCF_002742605.1 Olea europaea var. sylvestris | reverse complement strand
TCTAAACTTAATAAATTTTGAACTAGTGATTCGGCATACTCATCATCATTCAACTTATGTTGCAAGCACACTCGCATTGATTGTACGTTGATTTCCATAGGCAAAACGGCCTCCTGTCCATAAACAAGTTGGAAAGGAGTAACTTTGGTACTCGACTGAGGTGATGTTCTATAAGCCCATAAGGCCTTGTTCAAACATTCGTGTCAATTTCTGGCATTTTCATCTATCATCTTTCTGATGATATTCTTTAGAATCTTATTAGAAGATTCCGCTTGTCCGTTGGATTGAGCGTAGTATGGTGTGGAGTTTACTAATTTAACCCCAAACTCGCTCAAAAATTTGTTCACTTGATCCCCATTCAAACATGTTCCGTGATCTACCATTAAAGTTTGTGGAATTCCAAACCTATAAATAATGTGATCACGAATAAACTCTACAACATTCTTTTGGGTGATCTCTTTTAAAGGTACCGCTTCTACCCATTTGGTGAAATAGTCAGTTGCAACTATAACAAAAGTATGTTGTTTGGACGATGG
>NW_019267241.1:156514-157190 GCF_002742605.1 Olea europaea var. sylvestris | reverse complement strand
CTAAATTTACTTTAGAAATTAAATAAACGGTTGTGGGCCGTAAATAAGCCCTTAATTTTGTACATGTGAAATATAGTGCTAGACACAATTTTTCAACAGCAGAGTAATTACATTCACATTTCGTTAACCGTCTACTTAAATAGTAAATTGTCCTTTCTTCACCAACTTGGTCTTCCTGTGCGACCATTCCTGCTATTGATCCTTTTTCAGCCGACACGTACACTTTCATTGGCCGTCCTTGGATTGGTGACACCAACACTGGTGGACTTGATAGATATGTCTTCAGGCTTTCAAAAGCCTTTTGATGTTCTTCTTTCCAGACGAATTCGTCCTGATTTTTCAGCTTTAATAGCGGGCCCTGCACAGTTAGAAATAAAGCGTCTTAAAAAATTTACTTGGCCTAGAAACCTTTGCAACTCCTTTTTATTGCTAGGTGGTTTGGCTTCTAAGATGGCCTTCGTTTTATTTTTGTCAAGTTCAATCCCTCTCTTGTGTACTAAGAAACCAAGAAAGTTCCCTGTATTAACACCAAATGCACACTTCAAGGGATTCAACTTTAGCTTATATTGCCTCATTCGTTCAAACGAACATCTTAACTGTTCGAAATGGTCATCTTCTTTAATGGACTTGACCACTATATCATCCACATACACCTCAACAAACTTGCCTATCATGT
>NW_019267241.1:154014-156269 GCF_002742605.1 Olea europaea var. sylvestris | reverse complement strand
GAATCCACCGTGGGCATTGGATACTCATCTTTGGGTGTAGCTATATTTAAATTTCTAAAGTCTATACACACCCTTAGTTTACCATTCTTTTTTAGTACTGGCACAATATTCGACAACCATTCAACATATCTGGCTGTTCTTATAAAACCTGCTTTCAATAATCGCTCTATCTCTTTCTTAATTTCAGGGAGTACATTAGGAGCAAAACGCCTAGGAGGTTGTCTATGACGTTTAAAATTAGGCTTAGTTGGTAATCTATGTTCCACTAAATCTCTATCTAAACCAGGCATTTGTTCGTATTCCCAAGCAAAACAATCTTTGTACTCTTTTAACAAAGCGATTAATTTGTTACTAATCTCTTGGTCGAGCATCTGGCTGATGAAAGTTGGGTGATCTTCTCCTTCATCGCCAATATTTACTTTGATCAGAGGGTCTTGCGCTTGAGCGTATCCAGGTTTGGCAATCTGCATCACTTCGTCGTCCAGTTCTTTTGTAAGTACTTCCTCTTCTAAAGAGTCCACCTTGTTGACTTCTCGGCCAAGGCTTTGCTCTAACTCGAATACTGCCAACTTGTCCTTTAGTGCTTTTAAGGCAGTCTCTTCCTTCGCTTTGTCATTGCATTCCTTATTAAAAGCCATCAGTCTGACTTTGAAGACCTGAATATCGGCCATTTGCTTTTGCAACTCAGAATCCATTTAAGATTCCTTGATTATTCTTTTGCCAATCACTGGCTCTTCCAGGGCCACTATATTTGGCCTCATCTGTTTGAATATCTCGGTGAGTGCGTCCACTGAGAATGGCTCTTCACTTTGCGCGACAACTTGAGTTTCTTCCCCGTCTTGTACCACCCTGACAGGTCCATAGTTTCCTTCGTACATGAACTTTTTCACCGAGTTTGCTTCCACGACAAAAGGCCTATGATCGGCCTGTACCACCTCTGCTTCGCCTTTGTCATTCCAAAAAATCAGGCATTGATGGAGCGACGAGGGTATACAGCGGCTTCCGTGTATCCAATCTCTTCCTAGGAGCACATTGTAACTAGTAGGGCCATCTATTACAAAGAAGACAGTGGTCCTAGTAGTCGTACCTATAGTTATGTCTAAAGGCATAACTCCCTTGGCTGAAGTTGCTCCTCCATTGAAGCTAGTGAGGATGACTTCTGTAGGAATCATGTCACCCTCTGTCTTTGCGAACTTTCTCATCATCCTGGATGGAATGGTGTTTATAGCCGCTCCATTATCGACAAGCACCTTTGCCACTGGGACGCCGTTAACTAGAGCTTTAACGTATAATGGCCTTAGGTGTTTTGTCAATTTCATGGCTGGCCGTTTAAAAACAACCTTTTCGGCAGCCTCTATTTCTACTTTTTACTTGTTTTCTGTCGAATTATCCCCTTGTGATAGGTCAACGTGTAGTATGTCACGCTGATCCTTTGTCTCCCGAATTTCCTTCTTACTTTTTTCTAATGATTCCTCATCAGTTATCCAACCTGTGGGAGGGGGCATTATCCTCGGAGGTGATCCATACTTTTCAGAGCAAGGTACTCTCTTCTTCCTTTTGGGTGTCTCCTATAGTACGTAAAAGTCGAAAGGACACCCAGATGGCTCCCCCAACAAGTCTACTTCGCGAACTCCCTCTTGGTGTAGTTGCTTAAACAGAGTGTTGCGCGACACTCCCCTCTTTTTCCTTTCTGCTTCTAGGTTGATTTCTTCTTCAATGTCTGTCATCCCATCGTCCTCTTCATCGTTGTAGGCCTCTCCAGAAGTCTGGCCTTCTTCACATACCAGCATGCAAGCTTCTCCTTCGTTGTCCTCCCTCTCTTCTTCCTTTTCTTTATTTTTGAATTCATTGGCCAGTAGGTAATTATTGGCCACGACAGGGGGCAACGTACCGAATTGGATAGCAAGGGGCTGATCTGGATCTTCTTCGTCCTTTTTGTCCCTCTCAAACCTTGACCTCCCAGAAGAGGTTTCTGGCAGTTCCTTCATTGATTCATCTGTACAAGTCTCTTTACTACCCTCGAGGACGTTCTGATTGGCTACCTTGAGTAATAGAGGTGCTTTGGGATGTGGCATTCCTTGTTGCTGCCTCATCATCCGTCCGTAGTTTCGCTGGAAACGCCTTTGCTGGGTCCTAGTCATCTCATCGAAAGGTATTGCCCTTCCTGCGCTGTATTGGAATGAATGCCATACATTTGGCCGGCGAGGTTGCGGCCTGAATGTTCTTCCAGTATCTGCTGGTCTGAACTGCCTTTC
>NW_019267241.1:152765-153213 GCF_002742605.1 Olea europaea var. sylvestris | reverse complement strand
GAATTTCCTTCTTACTTTTTTCTAATGCTTCCTCATCAGTTATCCAACCTGTGGGAGGGGGCATTATCCTCGGAGGTGATCCATACTTTTCAGAGCGAGGTACTCTCTTCTTCCTTTTGGGTGTCCCGTATAGTACGTAGAAGTTGAAAGGACACCCAGATGGCTCCCCCAACAAGTCTACTTCGCGAACTCCCTCTTGGTGTAGTTGCTTAAACAGAGTGTTGCGCGACACTCCCCTCTTTTTCCTTTCTGCTTCTAGGTTGATTTCTTCTTCAATGTCTGTCATCCCATCGTCCTCTTCATCGTTGTAGGCCTCTCCAGAAGTCTGGCCTTCTTCACATACCAGCATGCAAACTTCTCCTTCATTGTCCTCCCTCTCTTCTTCTTTTTCTTTATTCTTGAATTCATTGGCCAGTAAGTAATTATTGGCCACGACAGGAGGTAACGT